>NW_017670651.1:27689-56859 GCF_001879085.1 Nicotiana attenuata | reverse complement strand
TATTCTTTTATTTATGTAGTACAATTGAAGTATAAAACGGGTAGCTTTTCACATACATATTACCCCGCTACAAGTTGTAGTAATAGAAGATATTAAATCTTTCCTTTATTTATAGTCTCAATATAATCAATCGCTTTCGCGTATACTTTGGAAACTGAATAAGTTTCTTTGAGACTTACTACAACACAATACCTTATTGGTAATCAATTGTGTTTCTCCAAAATAGTAATAATTGGCTCTTCCAGAGCTCTCAATTAATTTGGTACTACCACATATTTATCAACATCCATATGGTGAATATCTCTTTTAAAGAGAAAGTTATACCACTATGGTTATGGTCAAAATTATATACAAGATCTGTTTCTTGCATTACCGTTGTCTTTTAACAATCACAATTCCAAAATATTTTGGCGTACAATAGGTACGTGGCCAATGACCATTCATGCCATAATAATGACATTATTTTCTTATATCATCTCAAACCTCCTTTTAGAGGTGAGTGCGGTATATTCACTACCACTAGCACGTTCATATTCTTTGAAGAATGAATATGTATTCATAAATCAGATGTTGTCACATTCACATCATGAATGGACCATAATCATCGATATGTGCTTTACAAAATCTTATGTCAAATCGATGACAAATATGTTTCACAGAATGAAAGATTATTTTGAGAATCCTTATTGTTCTCATTACCACAAATGATGACGATTATAATTTCGTCTATTGCCACGTCCATATCCATTGATACATTCATAGTAATAATTTTGTCTTCTTTCAGACTTATCACATACTGCTATCACATTCTCTTAAGGGAATGAGAATGGAGCAAATTCAATGGGACGGGTTTCCACTTTTTGTGCCCATAATCATACATGAATTTGATCATGGCAAGACATAGAAATTTTACCACTTCAGGTGGTTATAATTTCTTACAAACTCCATTAGAGTTATAATCAAACTTTTTTGTCTTTGCTTGTATATAAAATCAAAGTATAGAATAAAAGAGAAAAATACGGTAAAATACTTACCTTAAATCCAGAATTTAATCATGAAGGAAGTTCATGGAATAATTGACAATCATTATGCTCAATCCCAAAGCTTCTACTCAATTGGTTAGAGTCGCGTGCTGATAACGTGTTATGAAATAATAAAAGAAGAAGAGCAATATTGCAGAGAAAAGTAGAGAGAGAGAGAATTCTTATTGAATTTTGGGATGAATTACAATAGAGTATAACCCTCTATTTATAGGGAGATGGTGACTTAGCCACCAAGTAATACAGCTTTAATTTTATTGGTCTCTGACGTTATTTTTTCCCTTGATTTTTTACTTAAGCAAATAATCAACAACAAGAGCTATGTTATCGTCCATTTCCTCACTCTATTTACTTAAGTAAACGACAATAAGTATATGAGAGAGAGTAGGTAGACTAATGAGAATGAGGAAAATATAAATAGCCAATTGAGCTAATATTTGCAGTATTTTATGGAATGACTAATATTGGTAGTATTTTTGCTCCGAAAAGCCAAAATTTGATAATTTACTTTTGTTTTAAGCACTTTTTAACTTCTTTTATTGCCATATTGAAAGAAGCTAAAAGCTTTAAAACTAGTTTGACCAACTTAAAAGCCAAGCCAAAGATTCTTTCAATTTTTGCTATCAACCTCTGATTTTTCTAGATGTCATATTCGAATTGTTTGCCAAAATTATTCCTTATTTTTAGGAATAGGTGCAACTTTATCCTGCAAATATGACCTTGAGTACTATTTACCCTCTAAGTTTGTAAAATTTGAGCACGTTTAGTTAAAGTGACAAAAAACTCCCAAAACACCGTTAAAACTAACAGAAAATAACCTCCACCTGAAGAAAACTGAGCTCTATTCGTACTATTTTTTTCTCCACCTTCAATGAACCATTCTTCTCCAATTTACCTTTTTGTTCTCCGTCACAACAGTTAAATGAACCCTATCTTCCTTTTTCATTTCACTAATTCAGATTTATGAATTTGGTCATATGTTCTTAAATATTAGTGTTGTTATCGGCATTGTCAGAAGTTACTGGATTTTAATTGCAGATACTCTGTTAATATTGCATCAAGCTGCGTACTTAAATTGTTGCTCCTATATCTGCTAATTGGTGAGGCTTATATGGTTTATAACTTGGATGTCAAGATTAATTAATACATAGTATTCTTGATCTCTTAACTTTGTTGCCATGGCTTTGTATCGTGTTTAAATACTTATTTTGTCAATTTCATTTTTGTCTTAGTTAATCAGAAAATCAGCTCTCTTTTGTCATTTCCAATTATGAATATCAAAAGCTTGTTTTTTCTCATTGACTTATATCATTTACCGATCTGCTTTAACGGGAAATTGCATCATTTACCGATCTGTTATAACGGGAAATAAAACGAACGCGATATGCAACCCTCTATTCTCTGGTTGTGTCGTCCTAATCATTTAGCTAATGCACCTTTTAGTCCTTTTGTGACTCTTTAATCCTTAATTAAAAGAGCAAATAAAATTAAGAAAGTTGGGGATTTTTTTTTTTTACTGCTGCAACAAAGATGAAAAAAATGAATTGGAGAAAAGGGTTCTTGAAGGTTGAAGGAAATAGAGTTGATTTGGGGAGAAAAGAGCTCGCTTTTTCTCTTCACCTGCAGGTCATTTCTCTGTTAATTTCAACAGTCATTACGGAGTTAGTTGTTATTTGGACTATATGTGCTCAAGTTTTGTAAACTGGAAGGACAAATAGCAGTCATGGTTATACTTAGAGGACAAAGTCACACCTACCCCTAAAGATAAGGGATAATTTTGGCCAAAAATTCCTATTTGTTAACTAGAAGGTTGAGCTTACATATTAATTAACTAGGAGAAACATTGTCCATGTATTATTCTACATCTTTAGGAAAGAAATGATATCTTCCCTCGAATATATAGAGAAGTACTTATATATTTGAATTTAGACGACAACATCGCATTATTTTGTCTAATTTAATTAGACCCCTAGTATAACTTGGTAGATGGTTGTAGTTCACTCCAACAAATAAGACTTAAGACTTCCGTGACGGCCTGGAAGTACGTAGCTGACAATAGTTCATAGGGACTCCTAAATCCTTCTTTATTGAGGCGATTGGAGGGGTAGTAACTAAAAATAACTACAGAAAATCATATTTCTTGTAGGGAATATTGAAGATACTAGAACCCGTTTGGCCAGATTTTGGCGGCTTCATTTGAATTTTTTTAAAAAAAAAAAATGTTTGTTCATGGAATATGATCAGTTTTTTTGAAAAAAAAATTCCAAAAATTGTTTTAGGATAGTTTTTTGGTTGAAATTTTTTCTTCCTCAAACAAAACTTCAAAATTTTTTTTTCAAATTAAATGCATGTCCAAGTACAACATCAAGTTTAATTTCCAAAATTATTTTTCAATGTAACTTTAAAAACTCATTTTTTAAGTTTCAACTAAATTTATTTCCAAGCGATAGCTAGGTGTTTGCAAATCTTGTCCTGCCCCAATGTTTGGTTGTAGGACAAATTGCCTTGCTATATGCATAGTATGAAATTATAGGGAATTGCATCATGATCAGAATGAGAATCGAGAAACTCCTTACATCAAAACCCTGAGGTACTATAGAGTAGTAACAATTCTTTCATAGGTCTAAAGTTAAATTCGGTTGCCCATATGGTTAGCTAGATTCGATTAGGAGAAGCTAAAGAATTTGAATTACAGATAACTTCTGTGTGTGTCCGATTTTACCATTATTTCAAGACCAGGGAACTACGTCAAGGGTCAGCCTTGTAATGGATTAGGTCAGAGTACAAAGACAAGATACCGAGTTCGGGAATCGAGGTACTCGTCGAGATCGAGGTCCCCGACGATCGAGACGAGATATGATCGGCTTCGAGCGGAACGCAATAACGGAAAGGCGAAATGTCCGTAACAGGTCGAAGATCACGGCGAAAATCTCAAAACGGATCAAATCAAGGGCGGTTATTTGTATCAATCATCAATCATGGGATTTACTTCCGTAATTAGAATTGTACCACAATTAGGATTTCTCTACTATATTAAGGGGGGGTCCCCGTCATTTGTAAAACACACATTCATAGAGATCAAGGCAATACAATATTTCTCTCTTTAACTTACGTTCTTTTGTTTATCAACTTGTTGCCTTTTAACTGTTCTTACTTTACTAAGCTCGAGGGCACTGTCCAAGCACTGGTTTGCTTTATATTATTATCAATTTCTATCACTTATCTTTAAGTTAATCAATTCATATTATGTGAAATCACGTATCCTTAAAGCCACATTATAAGTTTAATTGTTACTCAATTTTTAGGGTAAACAGTTTGGCGCTCACCGTGGTGCTAAGGATAAGAGTGATTGCTTAATATTAGCCTTCACGACACATACTGCTTTTACACTTATTCTCGTAAGTGTTTTTGATTTCAGGAATCAACATGTCAAACTCTCAAGTAGTACCCACTCACACTGATACCGGCCTTGGTCTTCGTGGCGAAAACAAACACGTAGTCGCCCCGGGAAACGAAGTGCCTCCAATCAATCCCGACGCACCACAGGCCGTAGATCCAGTTGATGTCAATTCTCGTGTCTCCATTCGTGGAGATTTAGGCGTCGACCTTGAAAATAGCATCCGCAGAGACGCTTGGGCAGCTTAGAGCGCACAAAATGGTGAAGAAGGCGGAATTAGCCTTCAAATGATATTTGACATGCTACAAACTCAACAGACCGCGATAGCGCAACTCCAAAATCAGAATCGAGCCCCGAGAAAAATCGAACTCGATACATCACAGGAAGTTGCTCATAGGGTCGAACCCGTACAGGAGAAATTGAATGATAATGGATCGAGAACTGATCCCGCCATCATGAAATGCTCGAGGAGCTCACTAAACGGATCGAATCGGGAGAAAAGGAGATCGAGGCTAATGATAAAAAGGTAGAAATGTACAACTCCTGGGTTTATCAAATACCGGGGGCACCCCCGATTCTGGAGGTTTTGGATTCGAAAAAGTTCGTACAGAAGCATTTCCCACCAAGTGCAACTCCGAAGCCCATTCCGAAGAAATTCCGCATGCCAGAAATTCCTAAGTACAATGGAGCCACTGATCCTAACGAGCATGTCACTTCTTATACATGCGCAATAAAAGGAAATGACTTAGAAGATAATGAAATTGAATATGTTCTGTTGAAAAAATTTGGAGAGACTTTGTCGAAGGGGGCAATGATATGGTACCACAATTTGCCGCCCAATTCTATCGATTCTTTCGCCATGCTTGCCGATTCATTCGTAACGGCACACGCCGGAGCAATAAAGGTCGCGACTAGGAAGTCGGACCTCTTCAAAGTGAGACAAAAGGATAATGAAACGCTAAGGGAGTTCGTATCTCGATTTCAGATGGAGCGCATGGACCTACCCTGATTTCCGATGATTGGGTTGTCCAAGCCTTTACTTAGGGTTTGAACGAGCGAAGTTCGGTAGCATCACATCAACTAAAGCAGAATTTGATTGGATATGCGGCGGTGACTTGGGGCGATATGCATAATCGATACCAATCAAATATCAGAGTCGAGGATGATCAGTTGGGAGCTCCATCCGGTTTTGTTTACCCAAATGGGTCCGAAGGAAGGATTCAAGGAGACATCGATAGAGAGCCCCGATCGAACAGAGATCGGTACCAACCATATAGCGGAGATCGTAGAAATAATGGACCGGGGCGTAATCCCGTTCGAAATGATCGAAGGAATGATCGAGGTCGAAATTATCGAGTGCTCATGAGTAAGAGTGGCTTCGATAAACATGTCGAGCCTAAGGAAGCACCACTGTTATCGAAATACAACTTCAGCGTCAATGCTTCAGGTATTGTGTCAGCCATTGGACAGATCAAGGATACTAGGTGGCCCAGATCCCTGCAGGCCGATCCAGCTCAAAGGAATCCAAATCAAATGCGCAAGTACCATGGAACTCATGGTCATAGAACCGAGGATTGCAAACAGTTAAGGGAGGAGGTAGCTCATTTATTCAACGAAGGTCATCTTCGAGAGTTCTTGAGTGACCGAGCAAAAAATCATTTCAGAGACAGGGATGCAAACAAGAAAAATGAATAGGAGAAACCGCAGTACGTGATTCATATGATCATCGGTGGGGTCGATATCCCTCATGGTCCGACATTTAAACGCACCAAAGTCACAATCATAAGGGAGAAGCGTACCCGGGACTACTTACCAGAAGATACCTTATCTTTAAACGATGAGGATGCAGAAGGGATCGAACAACCTCACAATGATGAACTGGTAATATCTATCCTTATGAATAAAATTCAAGTTAAACGTGTGTTGGTTGATCCAGGTAGCTCGGAAAATATTATTCGATTGAGGGTCGTGGAGCAGCTCGGCCTTCAGGATCAAATCGTTCCTACAGCTCGAGTGCTTAACGGTTTCAACATGGCAAGTGAAACTACCAAAGGGGAAATCATGTTGCTAGTGAACGTGGCTGGAACTATCCGGGAAACAAAGTTCCATGTAATCGAAGGTGATATGAGATACAACGCACTGCTCGGGAGACCTTGGATCCATAATATGAGGGCGGTACCTTCAACGCTTTCATCAAGTCTTGAATTTACCAATACCGGAAGGAGTCAAAATGGTGTACGACGAACAACCAGCAATCAAAGAGATGTTTGCAATCGATGAGGTGATACCAGTATCAACTCTAACATCAACAAAGGGACCAGAATCAAAGGAAAAGCAGAAGGTCAAATAGCAACCACAGTCACCGGCTTCGACCAGATTGGAACATCAGGAAATTATCGAGGATGATGATTGCATGATACCTCGAACCTTAGTAATCCCCGATGATTCTGATGTCATGAAGTCAACGATCGAAGAGCTGGAACAAGTCATATTGATCGAGCATCTGCACGATCGAAAGGTATACCTGGGCACGGGGTTAACTCCTGAGCTCAGGGAAAAACTCATTAAATTCCTTATTAAGAATATGGATTGTTTTGCTTGGTCCCACCTTGACATGACAGGGATCCCACCGGAGATCACCACTCATCGATTGAGTTTAGACCTAAAGTTCAGACCGATAAAGTAAAAGAGAACGCAGTCCGAGGTAAAGCATGCCTTCATCATGGACGAGGTAACTAAACTTATCAAAATAGGATCCATCCGGGAAGTAAGATATCACGAGTGGTTAGCAAACGCAGTTGTAGTCCCCAAGAAGGTGAATAAACATAGAATGCGTGTAGACTACAAGGACTTGAACAAAGCACGCCCTAACGACTCTTTTCCCTTGCCGAATATCGATGCCATGGACGGCCACGAGATCCTCAACTTTCTCGATGCCTACTCCGGGTAAAACCAAATACAAATGAACCCGGAGGATCAGGAAAAGACTTCATTTATCACTAAGTACTGTACTTATTGCTATAATATAATGCCATTTGGACTAAAAAATGCTGGTGCTACCTATCAACGCCTAGTAAACCAAATATTCGAAGAACAAATAGGTAAATCAATGGAGGTTTATATTGATGACATGCTAGTTAAGTCCCTACGCATAGAGGACCATTTGACACATTTGCAGGAAACCTTCGACATCTTGAGAAAATACAACATGAAGCTCAACCCCAAGAAATGCGCATTCGGGGTCATTTCAGGAAAGTTCCTCGGCTTTATGGTATCAAATCGGGGAATCGAGATCAACCCCAATAAAATCAAGGCAATCGAAGAAATCACAGTCGTGGATAGCGTTAAGGCCGTACAAAGGCTAACAGGACGGATAGCTGTTTTGGGTCGATTCATCTCGAGGTCTTCGGATCAAAGTCACAGGTTCTTCTCACTAACTAAAAAGAAGAACAATTTCATTTGGATCCCGGAATGCCAATAGGGATTGGAAAAATTAAATCGGTATCTTTCGAGCCCACCATTGCTTCATACCCCGAAAGCAGACGAGCAACTCTACTTATATTTGGCATTCTCGGAGGTCGCGGTAAGTGGTGTCCTAGTTTGAGAAGAACAAGGTACGCAATTTCCTGTTTACTACATTAGCCGAACTTTACGTGAAGCGGATACCCTGTACCCACACTTGGAAAAATTAGCGCTTGCTCTAATAAGCGCCTCTAGGAAATTAAAACTATATTTTCAATGTCACCCAATTTGTGTTGTAACCACTTATCCCCTTCGAAACATTTTGCACAAGACCGAACTCGCGGGCCGACCAGCCAAATGGGCCGTTGAAATCAGTGGGTACGATATCGAGTATCAACCCCGAACGACAATCAAGTCTCAAATCTTAGTAGACTTCGTGGTTGACTTTACACCATCCCTCGTACCCGAGGTAAAAAAGGAACTATTGCTAAAATCAGGTACATCCTCAGGGGTGTGGACCCTTTGCACAGTTGGTGCTTCAAATGTGAAGGGGTCTGGGCTAGGCATCATTTTGAAGCCACCCACAGGCAATACAATTAGACAATCTATCAAAACTATAGGCGTTAATCGGGCCGGGCTGACCCGTTTTCAACCCGTTTCAACCCGGGTCAGCCCAGTTCGGCCTGTTACTGTAGCTTAATGTGCGGGCTGGGATGGGTTGGTCGGGGGGCGGGTTTTGAACGAACATATTTTGGATAACGGTGCACCGTACCCGCTAAGCTCGATAACCCGTTAACGGGTTGTTAACGGGCTGCAGCCCGTTATCAGCCCGGTTACCGTTACAATTTTTTTTTTAATTATTTGGATCGTTGCCAACGGTCAAAATTTAGTTAAGAAAAATTACACTAGCCCAGACCGCCCGAACTCGTTAAGCCCGAACCCGAACGGGCCCACAATAACCCGAAAATTCCCAACCCGCTATCAGCCCGTTATCCCAGCCCGCTAACCAACCCGGTCCGATAACGAACGGGCTGGATTTTTTTTTGTTCAACCCATCCCAGCCCGCCCGATAAACACCTCTAATCAAAACCCCTAAGTTGACTAACAATGAGGCCGAGTATGAGGTCATGATTGCAAGTCTCGAGCTGGCTAAAAGTTTGGGAGCAGAGGTCATCGAGGACAAGTGTGATTCCCATCTCGTGGTTAACCAAGTCAACAAAACCTTTGAGGTTTGAGAAGATCGAATTTATAGGTACTTGGACAAATTGCAGGTAACCTTACACCGGTTCAAAGAAGGACCCTACAACATGTACCTCGAAAGCAGAACGGTGAGGCTGATGCCCTTACAAACTTGGGGTCATCAGTCGAAGATGATGAAATTACGTACAACTTTCAAAGTCGGTAGCCGAAGAAGGTCACGCCGAAACAAACTCCACAAGCCTAACTTAGGATTGGAGGAATAAATATATTGATAATCTAAAGAATGGGAAACTTCCGTCGGACCATAAAGAATCAAGGACTCTGCGAACAAAAGCTGCACGATTCACATTGGCCGAAGATGGAACATTGTACAGAAGGATGTTCGATGGGCCGTTGGTAATATGCTTGGGTCCGGGAGACACCAACTATGTCCTACGAGAAATTCACGAGGGCACTTTCGGGAACCATTCCGGTGCTGAATCACTGGTTAACAAAGTCATCAGAGCAGGGTATTATTAGGGTAGTGTGGAAAAAGATACTAAGGGGTTCGTTCGAAAATGCGACAAATGCCAAAGACATGCACCGATGATTCATCAGCCCGGGGAGCAGCTTCATTCAGTCTTATCCCCATGGCTATACATGAAATGGGGAATGGATATCGTCGGCCCTCTACCATCAGCCCCAGGTAAAGCTAAGTTCATTCTATTTATGACTGACTATTTCTCTAAATTGGTTGAAGCACAGGCTTTCGAGAAAGTCAGAGAGAAAGAAGTTATAGAATTCATCTGGGATCACATCGTATGCCAATTCGTGATAACCGCTGAGATAGTGTGTGACATTGGAAAACAATTTATCGGCAGCAAAATAACGAAGTTCCTCGAAGATCACAAAATAAAAAGGATATTATCGACGCCGTATCATCCTAGTGGGAACAGACAGGCCGAATCAACGAACAAGACCATCAAAACCTAAAGAAAAGGTTGAACGACGCTAAGGGGAAATGGAGAGAAATTTTGCCCAAGGTCCTTTGGGAATATCGGACAACAACAAAATCCAGTACGGGGGAAACGCCGTTCTCCTTAGTATATGGCACCGAAGCTCTAATCTCGGTCGAAGTCGGGGAACCGAGCGTCAGGTTTCGATACACGACGAAAGAATCAAATCACGAGGCTATGAACACAAGCCTTGAATTTCTAGACGAAAAATGGGAAGCCGCCCTCGTTCGAATGACCGCCCAAAAATAGCAAATCGAAAGATATTGTAATCGAAGAGCCAATCTTCGACACTTCAAAATAGGGGACTTAGTTCAGAGAAAATTCACCCTCAACACTCGAGATCTGAACGAGGGGAAACTCGCCCCAAATTGGGAAGGACCATATCAGGTCATCGGTGTCATCGAAAAGTGATCTTACAAGCTTGGCATGATGAACGGAGAACAAATGCCAAATAATTGGAACATATCACTCCTCAAACGATACTATTGCAAAGGTATGACTCTCTCCCTTTTTCGTTTATGTTCGATTCTAACTTGTTGCAAGTGTTCGATCAAAGACATCGAGAAATTCTTCAACACGAAGACCTCAGGTTTTAAAGCACACGTTGCACTTTTTTCCCTTAGATCGGTTTTTGTCCCAAATGGGTTTTTCCGGCGAGGTTTTTAACGAGGAAACAATTATCTGTGCTACCTGGGGACAATTCAATAGTATCCGAGGTTTCTTTACAATCAACCTCGAATACTGGGGGCATCACCCTCGGATGTTATATTTTAAAGGAAGATGCTTCGTGTCAACAGGGTCTCGATAGGAAAATTTTGTAAAGGGCCAAACGGTCAAATGAACCGTGATTGACCGAGCCCCGATGACAAAACATGTATGCATGAATGATCTATTGAAAGTACTTTTTCCTTATCAGATGTTCCATGCCTTAGTGAGATTTCTACTTTACAATTTCGTACTTACGATATATTACGAAAACCGGCTCAAGAGCCAATCGCAACTAAAATCAAGTAATTAACCCTGTACTCGGGGATTGCCGTCCGAAAATCGACATGCTCGAATTATTAAACTTTGAAATCTTAAGACCATAAAAAGGCAATCCACGATTTAATAGGCCACAGCCAAGCCACTCGGGGACTGATACTTCAAACAAATTTGAAGATAATCGAGAAACAAGCCCAATGGGCAAATAACAAGTTAAAGGCTACGGCCAAACTAATACTGATTGAAGACATCCGAATTCCATAATCAAACAGGCTTTCAAATATTTTCATAAAACCGGTTAAAAAAGGGCTACCCTCGGCATATTTACATAGGTTTTGGATAACATCGACCCTCGAAAACCTTAAGAGGTACCAAATTGTTCGATCTCTTGAACAAACTTATGCTAAGGCATAACAAAGTTTTTCGACAATGCTGAATCCTAATGGGTACAGATTTATCTCATGCTAAGGCATAACAAATTTGAATAAGATTAAACTTTTTAAGCCAAAAAGGGAAAACAACCACTCTTTTGAGGCCATATCGGCCCGATTCAACAGCCTAAAGGCCATTACATTGTTGAGCTCGAGGACTCGCCCTCGCTTAACTAAAACCTAAGGGTTTACTCTACTCCGAGTTTGAGCAAGTACTACTCGATTATGGGGACTAGCAATCCGATATCTACAAAATTTTCAAAAGGCAATGAAGTGAGTCAAATTTCTCACAAGACCTAAAGTATATCAGAATTATCGTAAGGCAAAAGCAAAATAGAGTTTAAATATGTGCAAAAGTATTTACAAAGACCAGTCAGGGACTTACACAAAAATCCAAAAAAGAAGAAAAGTATTCTAAGTGCCTAATCTTCCCCGGGAGCTTCATCATCATCTTCTCCGCTCTTGGATCCGCTCGCCCTGCCGGAGTCATCATCATCAGAGAGCAAAGCATTGGCTTCGGCCTCTAGCACTTTCGCATTCTCGATATCGGCAGCAAGGTCATAACCATGAGCGTGAATCTCTTCGAGAGTCGCTCTCCAAGATTGGCACTTAGCATGCTCGGCAACACAGGATGATCAAACCTGATCAGCATCGGAAGTTTCCTTTGCTCGAGCGTTAGCGGCTTCAACATCGGCTCAGTAGACGGCGACGACCGCCTCCGCATCGGCCTTTACTCTTTCCGCTTCAGATGCGACCTTTGTAAGCTCAGTGGCAAATCGAGTCTCGAGCTCTTCAATTTTCTTGGCTCAGGCCAAGCTCTTTGCTTCATGCTTTGGAGTTGACGCTCAGCCGAAGATAGCTGGGCTCAAGCGGTATCTTTCTCCGAGGCCAGACGGTCCATGTTTTGCTTCCACCCCAAAGTCTCTGCATCTTTCATCTTAGCCTCCTCGCGAAGCTGCTTGATCTTTCGGCCTTCTGCTGAACCTGCAAGATCAAAGTATTAGTCTCCATCCTCGAATAGACACACCAAACTTCTAAGAAAGTTCTTCATTACCTGTTCGATCATGTTACTCTGCTCTTTGTGAGCTTTGGCCAGTTCAGCTTGGAGGTCCTTGATCTCCTCTTCTTTTTTCCTACTGAAGATTGAGGGCATCTCTATCCTCCGTGAGCCTCTTTAGATCGGCCTCACATCGGTTCAGCTCCGCTCGGGATTTGGAAAATGCTTCCCGATGAAGCGTCACGGCCTATGGAGAAAGGAAGGAAATGAGACAAAGGGAAATAAAGGCAAACGTAAAACTAATAACGAAGGCTGAAGTCTACCTGGTTCAGGAGTCACTGAGCCTCATCAAAAATGATCGACGCATCCAGATCGGAAACATCATCACCCCCGTGAAGCATCCACGGAATAAGTCATCCCCTTCGTGGGCCATTCCCACGTCGGGGGTCTCCATAGCCTAAGCCTCCCGAAATTGCCCCTCACAAAATGTGGTAAGGGGCGGCGAATCATCAATGTTGATTGCCCCAAGCAATAAACTCGGGGCGCTCTCTCCTTTTCGGAGGGCCTCAAAACCGGACCCTTCAGGCACACCCGTCGATTGTTCGTCACGCCGGACAGGCACACTCCCTGATTGTTCGTCATGGAAGGAGACATCTTCAGCCTGGGATGACTCGGGGACTTTGCTCGGATCATCTTTTGAGATCTCCTCGGTTCGAAGATGAGCCTCCTCGACCACCACCGGCTCAGCTGCCTTTGAAGCTTCGGCGCTCCCCCTCTTTCGAGCTACCAACTCCCAATCAGCATCTTCTTTTTCCTCTTCCTCATCTTGTAACTTCTGAACTACATCCGCAGCTAGGGCAGCGGTATCTTTCTTCGACCTGCAAGCTGCGCTCTTCATGGGCTTTGGAGTATCTTCTCTTTCGACGGCTTCGGAACATCCTTATCCCCAGGCGGGGGCGTCCTTATTTCGGCAACATCCCCGAGATATGCATAAAAGGAAAGCAGGTACAAATGAAAAGAAACGTTTCAAAGAAGAGCATCAAAAGCGTATAAGATAAGCTTACCATGATTCTTGGCCTCCCATCGCCCCCTTTCTAATCATGCCACGAGCGCTCAGCATATGTAGAAGTCGATGCCAGTTTTTGAACCCAACTTTCAAGGTTCGGGATTGCACCGGGCACCCACGAAACCACTACATCATAAGAAAAGACGTGGGTGAGAAAAGATGTGGGTGCGAGAAGATAAAATAAACAAACCAATCAACATAAGATGATGGGTTTGTACTTATGCTTCATGTTCCATTCCTCGGGGAATGGCATCTTCTGGGCCGGGATTTTATCGGAGGTCCTCACTCGGACAAACCGACCCATCCATCCCAGATACTTGTTCTTGTCTATACTTGAGAACAATACCTTAGTGGCTCGGCGCTGGAGCCTTATTAATCCGCCTCGATAGAGACGGGGGCCATACAATCTAATGAGGTGGTCGAGGGTAAATGGCATCCCTTCGACCTTGCTCACGAAGAATCTAAGCAAGATAACAATGCACCAAAAAGAAAGGTGTATATGGCCAAGAGTTATTCGGTAATGGTGGCAGAAGTCGAGGATAACCGGATCAACGGGACCCAGCGTAAAAGGGTAAGTGTAAACACTTAAGAACCCTTCTACGTAAGTGGTGATGTCCTCTTCAGGGGTAGGAATCACCATCTCTTTGTTTCCCAGTGGAAATCTTTTTCACCTGCCCGAGATCGCCTTCGATTATCGAGCATATATATCTCAGCATGGGCTCACATCTGCCAGGGACCGAAGAGGGTTTCTCGACTTTGAAGTCGGAGGTAAGATCGCACGACCCCCGGAACACACTTCTCGATGCGTGGCTCCACCGGCATTTTATCGTCGGCCGGACGCGATGAAGAGGCTTTTTTCTTTTGGGGAACGGTTTTAGATGTTTTCTCCATTTCTATGTGAGTTCAGAAAAAAGAAGAAGATGAAGTTTGTTGTTTTTAGAGAGGATTGGCAAACGGGATGCAAATAATTTGCAGAATTGAGGAACTTGAAGGAAGTATGAGAGCTTTGAAGATTAAGAAAAGTTTTGAAAATAAAGTGTGAGAAAATTATGAAGAGGATCTATTTTGTAATATTGCAATGAAGGTTTAAAAACCCTAGGGGACGACCATCGACTGACGCTAATTAATGATTTTGGAAACTGTGCCGACGCGACGCTTCAGTCGCTTACGTCACGAAGATGATGTCATAACCGATCGAGGTACAGAATCGAAGGCTTAGTTCGTTTCTTCTCATTACACTCCAAGAAACAAGGGGACTATCTGTATATGGGCTTGCCCGATTTTACCATTATTTCGAGACCAGAGAACTACGTCAAGGGTCAGCCTCATAACGGATTAGGCCAGAGCACGAAGACGAGGTACCGAGTTCGGGAATCGAGGTACCTGTCGAGATCGAGGTCCCCGACGATCGAGACTAGTTATGATCGGCTTCGAGCGGAACGCAATACGGAAAGGCGAAATGTCTGTAACCGGTCGAAGATCACGGCGAAAATCTCAAAAAGGATCAAATCAAGGGCGGTTATTTATATCAATCATGAGATTTACTTCTGTAATTAGAATTGTACCACAATTAAGATTCCTCTACTATATAAAGGGGGTCCCCATAATTGGTGAAACACACATTCATATAGATCAAGGCAATACAATATTTCTCTCTTTAACTTACGTTCTTCTGTTTATCAACTTGCTGCCTTTTAACTATTCTTACTTTACTAAGCTTGAGGGTTCATCAGCTCGAGGGCAATGTCCAAGCACTAGTATTCTTTATATTATTATCAATTCCCATCACTTATCATTAAGTTAATCAATTCATATTAGGTGAAATCACGTATCCTTAAAATCACACTATAAATTTAATTGTTACTCAATTTTTAGGGTAAACAGTGTGCTTACCTGAAGTAAACACTCTTTTCTAGTGATGGAAAAAGCAATGGGGAAGAAGAACAGTGAAGATTTCTTCTTCTTATTCTCCTACTCTCTCCGAAAAGAAAATTAAAACACATAACAAAACATTTAGTTTGTGAAATAAAACCAAGTTCCCTAGTGAAACAGTGTAGGATTTGCGACAATATCTTGGAAGTAATCTTCATCAAATTCTCCGCAGCCAATAAAAGTGAGCGTTTGGACATAAGAATTGTAAAATTCCGAAAAAAGTAGAAAAAAGTTTCAAGTGAAAATGGTACTTGAAAGTTAGAGTTATGTTTGGACATGAATATAATTTTGGGTTGTTTTTGAATTTTTGTGACTTATCTGAGTGAAAATATTGAAAAACAGTTTTTTGGAGTTTTTCAAATTTCCGAAATACCAAAATTCATTTTCAACTGAAAATTAAAAAGTTTATGGTCGAACACTAATTTTGAAAAAAGTAAATTTTTTTTGAAAAAAGGCCAAACGGGCTAAGATACACAAAATTCTCGCCCTACTTCGCGTCCACGTACGCACTTGGAATTACTTCTTTAATTCCTAACATAGATCAAGTTTTGTATAAGGCGCAATAGAGCAGTAATTATTCTTTCATAAGCTTGTAGTAGGGCAAGCAGTTATAGATTAACTGATAATACATGCTGGAATTTTTGCTTCTCCTGCCAATTTTCTTCCTTTCGTTTGATATTTATTCATCTGGGGTCCACTATTAGTTGTTTGCACAAGATCAAATCAGACATTAAACACAAAAATGCAGATGCAGGGTTGCTCAAGTAATAATCACGCTCCACCTCCGATCTGAGATTACAAGTTCGAGTCGCCAAAGGAGCAAAAGCGGGGAGCTCCTGAATAGAGGTAAAAACTAAAATAATTTAAAAAAAAAAAATAATACAACACAAGAGTCAGCTGTGCAAATTATTTGACATGACTGGTGCATCATCATGTAAATTTGTATGGCTGAAATGGTTAATCAATATTCTAGGGTTGGTAGGAGTCAGTTCGTGGAATATATAGGTCTTCTATCGAAGTGTAATTCAAAAGCCAAAAGAAAAATGCTGAGAGACTTTTCATATCATCACTTCATCTGATCTCCACTCACCGAATTTTATGGCGTTTCTTTCAAAGAGATGGTAAAAGGGGTGTTTTTACTTACTAAAAAAAGTGAAAAACTTTTCTCCAATGATGCTTGATTGGGGGAAAAAAGAGTAACTTTTACAACTTCTAGTTTTTTCTGATTGCCAAAGTTAATTTATGGAAATTAGGGGAGGGATCACAAATTTTGTGGCCTAAAGCCAAATTTTATGAGGGATCTTAACTTCTTTAAAAATATTATTATTCCCTCCGGTCACTTTTACTTGGCACGTTTTGACGTTCACGCCCCTTAATAAATAATAAATGTAGTGCATAATTTACCATGTTACCCATATTAATTGATGCATATTTTATTGGATTTGAGAAAATGATTTGAAATGGTAATAAATACTGTGGGTAAAACAGGAAAAAATTTGTTGTCTTCTCTTGATATGCGTAAAGTGCCAAGTAAAAGTGAACATCTATTTTTAGTATACATGCCAAGTAAAAGTGACCAGAGAGAGTATTTTCTATTTGAATTTTATTTTATTTTTAACTTTGTTTTGGATGCAAAGTTATTAATAATTTTTTTATAATCAATTGCTCCTACTAAGTCTTTCTCAATTGACAATATAACTGTAACGACCCGGCCGGTCGTTTTGAGAATTAACGCCTCAATCCCTTATTGACTGCTTCCCCCGTGTCTTTTTCTGCTATTGTGATTTTTCGGGATGGTTCATCTTGAGTTTCGGAGTGTTTTGGGACACTTAGTCCCTAAATGAGAGTTTAAATCTTAGAATTTGGACCGTAGTCGGAACAGTGAAAAGACGGCTTCGGAATGGAATTTCGTCGAAACGTTAGCTCCGTTGGGTGATTTCGAACTTAGGCGCGTGTCCGAATTGTGTTTTGGAGGTCCGTAGCTTATTTAGGCTTGAAATGGCAAAAATTGAATTTTAGGTATTTCAGGCCGATAGTGGAATTTTTTATTTTGGGATCGGAATCCGATTCTGCAAGTTGAAATAGGTCCGTAGTGGTGAATATGACTTGTGTGCAAATTTTGGGATCAATCAGACGTGGTTTGGTTGGTTTCGGTATCGGTTGTAGAATTTTGGAAATTCAAGTTCATTAGGCTTGGATTGGAGGGTGATTTGTGGTTTTTGCGTTGTTTGATGTGATTTGAGGGCTCGGCTAAGTTCGTATGATGTTTTAGGATTGGTTGGTATTATTAGTTGAGGTCTCGGGGGCCTCGGGTGAGTTTCGGATGCTTAACGAATTTGATTTGGACTTAGGCATTTTCTAAAGTTTGTTGAACCTGATATAATCGCACCTGCAGATGTGGGTCCGCAGGTGCGGAGCCACATAAACGGTAAAGAAGCCGCAGATGCGGAATTTGGCTTGGGCATCAGGAACCGCAGGTGCGGCTGGGGGACCGCAGATGTGGAACCACAGATGCGGCCCAGAGACCGTAGATGCGGCCCAGCCCGGATAAGTGACTTTCGCACTTGCGATACTTTTTACGCAGGTGCGGGTCCCTAGATGCGGCCCCATGAGCGCAGATGCGGAAATCGCTAGGCACAAAAGATGGTTTCGAGGGTTTGAAATTTCATAACACAAAATTTGATTTAGAGCTCGGTGGGAAACGATTTCTTGAGGGATTTTGAAAGAGAACTATTGGGTAACGAATTCTAACTCTATTTTGGATCATATACATAAATCTATTATTGTTTTCCTCATTTAATTTAGGAAATTGAGGGTGGAAGTTTGGAAATGAGGGAAAAAGTTCCCCAATTAAAAATATAAGGTTTGAATATGAATTTGACGTCGGATTGAGATGATTTTTGTACGAGTGAACTCGTGAGTGAATGGGTGTTCATAATTTATGATTTTTACTCGATTCCGAGACGTGGGCCCGGGGAGATTTTTGGGAGTTTTTCTATTTTCTTGCCTTAGCTTTGAATTCATTAATTAAATGAGTTGCTTGTAGCTATATTTACGTTATGTAATTGACTTGATTAGATTTGGGTCACTCCGAGATGGATACTCGTTGCAAGAGCGTGATTTCGGATTGATTTTGAGCTTGGTTCGAGGTAAGTGGCATGCCTAACCTTGTCTGGGGGAACTCCCCTTAGGATTTTGGTACTGATGTTATATGAATTCCGTGTACGTGAGGTGACGAGTGCGTACACGTGCTAATTATTGAAAAATCCCGTTTTCATTAAGTAATTAACCATGTCTTCCTTTAATTGAGCAATACTAGTGTATGTAGCGTCCTATTTAACTTAGGAAAGCATGCTTATGTGCCTTAACTGTCTTATATGCTTTAACTGTCTACCTGGATTCTGTGAAGCATGTTTAGATTAAGAATTTCTTGTCTTCTTTGCTACGAACTTGATTAGAACTGTAGATTTTTCCTAGTTGGAACTGTTGTGTACATTGAATGAGTTGTGTATTTATTTTGGGACTATGAAACGGTATTTCGGGAGATCCCCCTGTATGTTTAACAGGACGGTATCCCGAGAGATCCCCCTGTATTGGATATTTACTTTGGGACTACGGAATGGTATTCCGTGAGATCCCCTTGCACATTTACGATTTGGACTACGGGACGCTATCCCGGGAGATCCTCTGTACATTTACGTTTGGGACTACGGGATGGTTTCCCGGGAGATCCTCTTTTGCTCTCTCTGTGTACTGAATTATTTCTTCTTGTGATTTCATTTTTCATTGATTGTTAGCATTTTTAACTCTACTGCGATATTTCATACTGTTTTATCTTATTATATGTATAAACCAGTACGGGCCCTAACCTGATCTCGTCACTACTCGACCGAGGTTAGGCTTGACACTTATTGGGCACCGCTGTGGTGTACTCATGCCCTTTCCTGCACATGTTTTTCGTGTGCAGATCCAGGTACTTCTTCTCAGCCATAATTCCAGTGAGGCGAGGCGATCTTAGAGATTTCGAGGTATATCTGCCGCGTCCTCAGACCTAGAAGTCCCTCTCTATTCCTCCTTCAGTTATAGACTTCCTGTATTTTCTTCGTTGTTAGATTTCTGGAGTTAGAAAGACTATGTACTTCTGTACCTTGTGATTCATGAGATTTCGGGTTTTGAGAGTGCTTATGTTCAGATCGAGAGTATTTATTGTATATGCCCAGCGGCATTTTAAACTCCTTTATTGGATTTACCTGTTAATTGTTAGTTTTCGTATCTTTGTTTCATTTTCGCAAATTGTTAGGTTTACCTAGTCGTAGAGACTAGGTGCTGTCACGGCAGTTCACGGAGGGAGAACTTGGGTCGTGACAATAACTAATTCATTAAACCTCTCTTTGGACATTGTTGATCATTGGTAAGATTTTATCAATCTAATTTTGAAAAGCTTCTTTCCTTTTTATTTGATTGATTATATCAATTAAATAGTTATTTTCTAAATGTACTATTTTTGTTAGTACTTTTAATTCAAAAATAAATCTGAACTATCAATATCAATTGATCATTATGCTTTATTAACATTCAAGATTAAGGTAATATTTTTTCAAATTTTCTATCTAGGTTTTTTATCGCTAAATAGAAAATTAAAAATATACTCATATGCTTCGTGATGTTTTAAACGTCAATACCACACAAGAGGGGGGATGATTTGTGTGGTACCCAATTTTTGCTTATCTGAACTATCGAAGGACCTGGTTCTTCTAGGTGTTCCAACTACTGCTGTTTGCGGAATAATAAATACAGAAAATAAAGAACATAGAGATTTTTACGTGGAAAACACCTGCTCAAAAAGTGAAAAAACCACGACCTATTACTCAGTAGGATTTTCCCAAACTTCCACTAAAATCACTGAGCCAAAACAGCATTTATAAAACTCTTTGCAAACTTAAGGATTAACTCTAATCCCGTTGTAGCAACCAGCCTCTAACTGCTGCGACAACTTCAAGTTAACTTTAACTTGAATACTCAAAATACCTATTACAATTGCTTCTAGATAAAGCTGAAAGGTACAATATGAAAACACCTACTACAATTGAACTAGAAATAAAGAAAGACACATAAAAATCTTTATAGAGCTGGTTCTTCAATCTGGTTCATGTAGCTTAGGTTTGCACACTTGAATCACACACGAACTGCTTGCAAAAAGCCTTGCTAGTTTGCTCCCAATTCACGTTTAACTTCTGCGTTTTTGTGCAACACATGTAATGTAGAACATCCTGCAATTTATAGAGTTAGTAAATGAAGAAATAACTAGAGTTCTGAAGCAACTCTTCCTTGGTGGAAGAGTTGCTTCAGAACTACCTGGCAACTACCTCGTTGTCTCCAAAGATCAACCGTGCACGAAATCAATGCCCACCGTGTCCGGAAATACCTGGATCTGCACACGAAGTGTAGGGTATAGTGTGAGTAAAACCAACTCAGTAAGTAACAATACTAAATAAAGAACTGGAAGATAGTGACGAGCTACACAGTTATAATTCAATTTTCAGTAGTCTCAAGAAGAAAAGTAGACATGCTTTCAAATCCGGCAATTTAAGTCAAATCACTTTATTCATGTCAAGTTCAAGTAAAAGCCAGATATAATATCTCCCAGAAGTTTCAAAATAGTGACATATAGCAGCTACGTGCAACAACAATGAAAGCAAATACAACCTCTCAGGGCAACAGTCACTCAGTCTTTCTCAATAGATCATCACTCGGCTCTCAGCCTACGCTCATTGGGGGTATACAGACTACGGAGGGGCTCCTTCAACCCAAGCGTTATGCGTTGCACCGTGCAGCCCGATCCCATAATATATATATATATATATATATATATATATATATATATATATATATATCCATATATATACAGCCCTAAGGCTCGTTGCGGCGTGCAACCCAATCCATATATATACATATAGCTCACAGCTCGGCACTCAGGCCCTAACTCAGTCACCAACCTCTCCACTCTCTCGGGCTCTCAGAAATCATAAAAATCAGCCTAAACAGATATAATATAATGTATCAACAAGAAACAAGAAGAGACTGCGATATGATACGCAAGTAAAACCGTGACTGAGTACAAGACAACAATTAGCAAATAATTCAACAAGTACACCACCTCTGCGGGTCCCAACAGTGTCAACACATAGCGTAAACATGATTTCTAACATTATTTGCAGTCAAATTTCTATAACATAGGTATAGCATATAGCTAACACAAAGTTATTCAACTTTACAGTTCCACGGAATGGACAATGTCATAATTCCTACGGTGCACACCCACATTCCTATCACCTAGCATGTGTGTCACCTCCAAACCAATCACACAATGCATAATTCGGGGTTTCATACCCTCAGAACCATATTTAAAACTGTAACTTATCTCAATCCGAGCAAAACTCTACTCGAATATGACTTTGCCTCGCGAGTCGGCCTCCAAATATCCCGAATCTAGCCACAATCAGTACAATACAATCAATACGGGCTAAAGGAATCAATTTAACAAGAAAAATACATAATTATAAGCAAAAATATGAAAATGGCCAAAATCCGGCCCCTGGGCCCACGCCTTGAAATCCAACAAAAGTTACAAAACCCGAAAGCTCATTCACTCATAAGTCTAGTCATACCGAATTCATCAAAATCCGACACCAAATGGCCATTCAAATCCCACAAAATTAAGTGTCCAAATCCCTATCCTCAAACCCCAAATTTCACCTAAAAAATACACCAACTAGGTGGAAAATCAGTGGAGAAACATAATTATTGAAGAAAAATGAACACAAGGAACTTACCTCTAGAATCTCCTTGAAAACCCTCTCAAAAATCTCCAAAATCCGAGCTCAAAATGTTAGAAATGGTGAAAAATCTCGGAACCCTCGTATATATATGTTCTGCCCAGTTAAACCGCACCTGCGGTCCAAAAATGCGCTTTTGCGGTGGGAAGTCCGCTCCTGCAGAAATCACTTAACCCACCTGCCTCCGCTTCTGCGGCTTCTGATCCACATCTGCGGCCTCGCAGGTGCGGGAGAACCTTCGCACTTGCGACCCTTGCTCCTCTCTTCCTTGGTCGCTTTTGCAGTTTCCTTCCCGCTTCTACGGGCTCGCACCTATAGTGCCCAATCCGCAGGTGCGATTACACCAGCAGAAACAAAAGCTTCAGCTGCTTCTCAACTTAACTTCCACGTCCTTTAACTACCCGAAATTGACCCGAGGCCCCCGGGACCAACCAAACATACCATCATGTCCCAAAAAATCATACGAACTTAGTCGAATCTTCAAACCACCTAAAACAACATCAAAAACACGAATCACACATAGATTCAAGCCTAATGAACTCCGAAATTTTCAAATTCTACAAACGACGTCGAAACCTCTCAAATTACATCACATTGACCTCAAATTTCGCACACTAGTCACAATTGAAACCATGAACCTACCCCAACTTCAGGAATTGGAATACGACCCCAATATCTAAAAGTCCACTCCAGGTCATACTTCTCAAAATTTCAACTTTCGTCATTTCAAGCCTAATTCCACTACGGACCTTCAAATCACAATCCGGAAATGCTCCTAAGTCCAAAATCACCTAACGGAGCTAGCGGAATCATAAAAATTCAAATCCGAGGTCATTTACACATAAGTCAATATCCGGTCAACTTTTCCAACTTAAGCTTTCATTTATGAGACTAAGTGTCTCAATTCACTCTGAAGTCTCTCCGGATTCGAACCAACCAACCCGGTAAGTCATATAACAGCTGTAGAGTACAAAAGGAGCAGAGAATGGGGGAACGGGGCTACAACTCTCGAAACGACCAGCTAGGTCATTACATCATCCTCCTCTTAAGTAAATTTTCATCCTCGAACGGGTCTAGAAACATACCTGGAGTCACAAATAGGTGTAGATATGCATATCGCGCTCGATCTCCCAAGTAGCCTCCTCAACGGGCTGACCTCTCCACTACACCTTCACTGAAGCTATATCCTTTGACCTTAACTTTTGATCCTCCTAATCCAAAATGGCCACCGGCTCCACATCATAATTCAAATCACCATCTACCTAAACCGTGCTAAAATCCAAAACATGACACGGATCGCCGACATACTTTAGAGCATAGAAACATGGAATATTAGATGCACGCTCGACAAACTAGGTGGCAAGGCAAGATTGTAAGCCACCTCCCCAATCCTCTTAAGTACGTCAAACAGACCAATAAATCGAGAAGGGCTCAACTTGCCCTTCTTTCCGAACCTCATAACACCCTTATTGGGTGAAACATTCAGCAGAACCTTCTCCCCAACCATGTAAGCAACATCACAGACCTTTCTGTCGGTATAACTCTTCTGTCTATATTGTATCGTGCGAAGCCGCTCCTTGATCAATTTAACCTTGTCCAAGGCATCTTGAACTAAGTCGGTACCCAATAGCCTAGCCTCAACCGGCTCAAACTAACTCATACGGAGCCATCTGAATGCTCGAATGATAGCTGTTGTTGTAAGCAAACTCCGCGAGCGGCAGAAACTGGTCTCATGAACCCCCAAAATCAATGACACAAGCATATAGCATGTCCTCCAATATCTGAATAGTGCGCTTGGACTTTCCGTTCATCTGAGGATGAAATGTCGTGCTTAACTCAACCTGAGTGCCCAACCCTCGCTGCATGGCTCTCCAAAACTGCGATGTAAACTGCGTCCCTCTATCTGAAATGATAGAAACTGGCACACCGTGAAGGGGAACAATCTCTTTGATGTAAATCTCAGCCAACCACTCTGAAGAATAAGTAATATCAACTGGAATGAAGTGCGCCGACTTGGTCAACCGATCCACAATCACCCAAATAGCATTGAGCTTCCTCGAAGTCCGTGGGAGCCCAACTACGAAATCCATGGTGATCCGCTCCTACTTCCATTCTAGAATCTCAATCCTCTGAAGCAACCCACCCGGTCTCTGACAATTAAGACACCAAGCTACAAACCCAACTATATCCTTTTTCATTCTCCTCCACCAATAGTGTTGTATCAAGTCCTGATACATCTTCGCGGCACCCGGATGGATGGAATACCGCGAGTTGTTGGCCTCCTCAAGAATCAACTCGCGTAGCCCATCTACACTGGGCATACATATCCGGCCCTGCATCCTCAACACCTCGTCATCTCTAGTAGTAACATCTATGGCATCACCGTGCTGAACCTTGTCCTTGAGGACAAGTAAATGAGGATCATCATACTGGCGCTCTCTGATGCGATCAAATAAGGAAGACCGAGAAACCACATAGGCTAGAACTCGGCTGGGCTGCGAAACATCTAATCCCACGAACTGGTTGGCCAAGTCCTGAACATCAACCGCAAGAGGTCTCTCACAACAGGAATGAATGCAAGGCTACCAATACTCATTGCCTTCCTACTCAAGGCATCAACCACCACATTGGCCTTCCCCGGATGACACATAATAGTAATATCATAGTCCTTTAGAAGCTCCAACCATCTCTGCTGTCCTCAGATTTGGATCCTTCTGCTTGAACAAGTGCTGGAGGCTCCGATGATTAGTAAATACCTCACAAGACACACCATAGAGATAGTTCCTCCAAATCTTCAACGCATGAACAATGGCAGCCCACTCCAAATCATGAACAAGGTAGTTCTTCTCATGAGGCTACAATTGGCGCGAAGCATAAACAATCACTCTACCCTCCTGCATCAAAACACACCCAATACTGATCCGAGAAGCATCACAATACATTGTATAAGAACTAGAAGCTGATGCTAGAACTAGAACTGGAGCTGTGATCAAGGCAGTCTTGAGCTTTTGAAAGCTCTCCTCACACTCATCCAACAACCTGAAAGGAGCACCCTTTTGGGTCAATTTGGTCAAGGGCGATGCAATAGATGAGAAACCCTGCTCGAAGTGACGATAATAACCAGTCAAACCAAGAAAGCTCCGAATCTCTGTAGCTGAGGATGTATGGGCCAACTTTGAACCACCTCTACCTTCTTCAGATCCACCTGAATCCCCTCACTTTGAACCATCTCGTATATATATGTTCTGCCTGGTTAAACCACACCTGCGGTCCAAAAATCCGCTTCTGCGGTCCTGCTTTTGCAGTGGGAAGTCCGATCCTCCAAAAATCACTTAACCAAGCTGCCTCGGCTTTTGCAACGCCTGATCGCATCAGCGGCCTCGCAGGTGCAGGAGAACCTTCGCACCTGCGACCCCTGCTCCTCTCTTCCTTGGCCGCTTCTGTGGGCTCGCAGATGCGGTGCCCACCCCGCAGGTGTGATTACACCAACAGGAACAAAAACTTCAGCTGCTTCTCAACTTAACTTCCAAGTCCGTTAACCACCCGAAATCGACCCGAGGCCCCCGGGACCTCAACCAAATATACCATCAAGTCCCAATACATCATACAAACTTAGTCGAATACTCAAACCACCTCAAACAATATCAAAAACACGAATCGCACATTGATTCAAGCCTAATGAACTTCTACAAACGACGTCAAAACCTATCAAATCACGTCCGATTGACATTAAATTTTGCACACAAAAAAAGAAAAAAAATGATACCACGCACCTACCCCGACTTCCGGAATCGGAATCCGACCACGATATCAAAAGGTCCATTCCCGGTCAAACTTCTCAAAATTTTAACTTTTGTCATTTCAAGCCTAATTCCACTACGGACCTCCAAATAACAATCCGAACACGCTCCTATGTCCAAAATCACCTAACGGAGATAACATAACTATCAAAATTCAAATCCGAGATCGTTTACATAGAAGTCAACATCCGGTTAACTTTTCCAACTTAAGATTTCATTTGTAAGACTAAGTGTCCCAATTCACTCTGAAATCTCTCCGGTTCCGAACCAACCAACCCGGTAAGTCATATAACAGTTGTAGAGTAGAAATGGAATACAGAATGGGGAAATGGGGCTACAACTCTCGAAACAACTGGCCAGGTCGTTATAGTATACGTAATACCAAACTCCTAAAACCAGGTAGTACAGAGTCATGAGCTCTAAAATCGAATACAAGAAAATGTCTCAATAGTACAATACTATCTAGATATATAAATAACAATAATAGATAGGGGAAGGAGACTGCAAGGGTCTACGACGATCATGCATCACTACCTTGAATCCTCTCGATCAACAATAATGCTCACCCCTAGGATCCACTGATACCAACGCTCGGATCTGCACAACATGTACAGAAGGTAGTATGAGTACTGGACAATGTGTACTTAGTAGGTATTAAGACTTACTTCAGTGAAGTAGTAACGAGGTATAAGTCATGTGATACTCACTAATCAAAGAACATATGCAATATACATAATTACGTGCTACAAGAAGATAACAAGGTGCAATAATATCAACTCATCAAATCAAGAGATTTCAACTCAACATAGGTAAGTCAATCTTGACAATCGAGTTATCAACAAATAAGACTGGCATAGAGTAGCATGTTAAAATTCAACATAAAAACATATAAAATGCACAATAAGGCATAAAGGATTCACTTGCATGGCCACACTTCCAGCCTTACACTCAACTTATCATCACCGAATTCTATATCAGAGTCCACCAACATTGGTCAATTTACCATAATCCGCGTATACGCTATCAAGAGAGAAACGTGAGAGGAGGCCTTAGGGGGATGGGTCTATATCCATATGCTGCACGACAAAGACCTCGTGCCACAATAGTGACAATATCATCGTGCCCGCACGGCAAAGACTTGTGCCACAATATTATCAACACCACAATATCCGCACGGAAGAGATCTCGTGCCAACACCAAAATCAATTCGCTCAATATGTCCATATGTGACATAATCACAATTTCTAGATACAAATTTATCATGAAGGGGACATGCTCACAATTCATTAATAATGTGCACAAGGACATAATAATAATAATAATAATAATAATAATAATAATAATAATAATAATAATAATAATAATAATAATAATAATAATAATAATAATAATAATAATAATAATAAAGTGCAGATGTCTGCTCAAGATATGAAACATGACTAGGCTGAATCAATTATAACAACAATTTAGAATAGCCCATTTCAGCTAATTAGGAGACAATAATCCTAAACATGGTCTCTAGTATGAAGGAGGAGTTCACGTAGTCATACAAATGATTAAACATATATAAAGTATAGCACACAATCCAAATAAGGCATATAAGAAGTCTAAAGTCTAATCCGGTCTTAAATTGTATATAGCAACCGCAAATATGCTCGTCACCTCGCATATACATTGCTTTACACATATCACAATTAGACAAATAAGGCCAAATTCTAAGGGTTATTCCCTCACAAAAGGTTAGGCAAGATACTTACCTTAACAAGCCCAAATCAACCTTCTCAAATAGTCATTCCCTTAGCAACCACCTCCGAAAGGCTCAAATCTAGTAAAAACATAACGCAATAACGTCAAATAAAGCTGTAGGAATCAATGACAAACAGTAAACCTTCAATTTTTATTCAATTCCCAAAAAGTCAACCAAGCCAACCCAGGCCCACATGGTCAAAATCTGAGTGAAGGGATTGTTGGCCCAAGTAAATGTTAGTTTTGAAGACTAACAAAGGAACTCAGGCATGGACCAGGTCCATCCCTCAGGTGCACAAAAATGGGCAGATTCGAGCATGTGGGATGCACGTGAAGGAGATAAGCTTAACTTGGTGTATTTAATATCTCCTGATCGAAAAGGTTGCATAATTGATAAGGAGAATGACTCCTTACTCAAAGAGAACATTATCCAAGATAGGGAAGGAGTTAGAAGTTGAGATCAACTAGAACTCTTTCACCAAGGAAGAGTTGCATCAGAACTCTAGTTATTTATTCATCTACTAACTCTATAAATTGCAAGATGTTCTCACATTACATGTGCTGCACAAAAACGCAGAAGTTAAACGTGAATTGAGAGCAAAATAGCAAGGCTTTTTGCAAGCAGTTCGTGTGTGATTCAAGTGTGCAAACCTGAAGCTACATGAACCAGATTGAAGAACCAACTCCATAAAGAGTTTTATGTATCTTTCTTTATTTCTAGTTCAATTGTAGTAGGTGTTTTCATAGTGTACCTTTCAGCTTTATCTAGAAGCAATTGTAATAGGTACTTTGAGTATTCAAGTTAGAGTTAACTTGAAGTTGTCGCAGCAGTTAGAGGCTAGTTGCTACAACGGGATAAGAGGTAATCCTTAGGATTACAAAGAATTTTGTAAATATTTTTTTGGCTTAGTGATTTTAGTGGAGAGTTTGGGAAAATCCTACTGAGTAGTAGGTCGTGGTTTTTCACCTTTTGAGCCAGGTGTTTTCCACGTAAAAATCTCTGTGTTCTTTATTTTCTTTACTTATTATTACGCAAACAGTAGTAGTTGGAACACATAGAAGAACCAAGTCCTTCCATAATCAGTTTAAGCGAAAAATTAGACACCACACAAATCATCCCCCCCTCTTGTGTGGTATTGAAGTATAAAACATCAGGGATAGATCCCGACTACCCATAACCTCACGAGTACAAATATGTATTTAGATTCCAAAACCAAGTCCAAATCATAGCTCAAAATCTCAATTTTCACTCTCTTACGTTGTAGGAACCCCCTCCCCCCCCCC
>NW_017670651.1:0-27669 GCF_001879085.1 Nicotiana attenuata | reverse complement strand
CCCCCCAATTTACTTCAAAATTTCATGTTTTGAGTGCTAACAATCCTTGTAGATTCTTGAATAGTAAAAAATTTGAGTAGAAATCACTTACCCCAAAAGCCATGTGTGAAAATCTCTAAGCCAAAATTGCCTCTCTCCAAGTCTAGGATTCAAAATATAAAAGAATGGGCTAAATCCAAAAATTCAGCACTTAAATACACTGCCCAGGGGTACTCTTCGAGACGAGGCACGTGCATTGCATTCACTAAGCATAAAATCTGGCTCTTCCCAAAATGGAATTTGCAAACGCGACATAGCCATCACGAACGCGAAGGCAAAATAGCTAGCCTTCTGCGAACACGACCAAGCCCTCGCGAATGCGAAGGCCAAAGCCCCCATCTCCCACTCTACATCGGGAATGCGACCCTCCTAGCACAAACTCAAAAATCCAACTCAATATCCATCACTAATGTGACCATCGAAGCGCGAACACGAAGAGGAAATTCTCCCCAGCACCAAAACCTTCATCGCGAACGCAAGGCTCCTCTAGCGAATGCGATGAACACCAGACACCAGCAAAGTCTGCCAATTCCAAACATGTTTTGGGTGATCTAAACTCACCCGAGCCACCTAGGACCATGTTCAATCATGCCAACAACTCCATAATACTACCCGTACCTAGGGGTGTAAAAACAAAACCGACAAACTGTACCAACCCGATAATCCGAGTCACCGAGTCAAACCGACAAAAAAAACCCGACCATGATTTGGTTTGGTGTTGGAAAAAAAAATCTGACCATATTTGGTTTGGTTTGGTTTGGTTTTAACTAAAAAGGTCAAACCGAAACCAAGCCAACCAGACATTATATGTATAGAAGTTTTAAATATATTTAATACATAAAAATATTTATTGTAGTGTAGTTTATAAATATTTCTTAAGCTTTTTCATAGTTTTATCTTTTAACATATTATTTAAAGCTTGGGCTCATAATTTTTGAATGCTCCAATAAGCTTTATAGTCCATAAATGTTAGTAACTCAACTAAATCATAAACCAAAATCAAATTAATACTATTGCTAATAAAAGACATTCAATTCTATTGTACTATGAATGAAAATAGTGTTGGATATCTATTTTTTAGTTTTTCTATGGTTTAGATAAAATGTATAACTTATTTTTCTTTTAGTGGTTACTCATGTAAATAATAATACTTATTAGTCATAATTTTAAATTATATTTGTTTTCATTATGGCTTATTAATAATATTTATTTTATGCGCATTTTATTATCTTTATTATTGAATATTTTAGTACAATGCCATGACTTATCTCATATTTATGTTATTTATTGAAAAATACCTTCTATAGTTCTGTCTTGCTAGGATTAAAGAAATATTTGGAGCACAAATTTTACTTTTTGTGCTATGAAGACTTTATGAAAATAAAAACCGAAAATACCCGAAAACTTGAAAAACCCGGGAAAAATCAAGATTAAAAAACCCGACTTTTATTGGTTTGGTTTGGTATTTAGATTTAATAACCTGATACAATTGGTTTGGTTTGGTAATTAGAAAATCTGAATCAACCCAACCTATATACACTCCTACCCGGACCTATCCAAAGACTCCAAATACATACGATAATATCACATCAACAAATCAAAGATCACAACACAAGTTGAACTTCTCTTAAGTTCAAGAACTCCCAAACTTCCAAAAAAGCATCTGATTCAAGCCTAACTAATTTGGATTACACCCGAACTCTATACATAAGTTCCAAATAACAAAACAAATATATTGCATGTTTTGGAACAACAATATGAATCCAATATCATCAAAGACCCAAAATATCCTAGGAACATCAAAATACAAATCCGAACATATGGTGAAGTCCAAAATTACCATATGAACCTATTGGAACCATCAAATTACCAATCCGAGGTTGTTTACATAAAAGTCAAATCTTGGTTTACTCTTCCATCTTAAGCTTCCAACAATGGAACTGAGTGTTCTAGTTCACTCCTAAACCTCCTCGGAACCAAGGAAACCATCCCCGAAAGTTAAAAATAACAAACAAGCATACGAGAAATATCAAATACGGAAACACATAAAATGGCCGACCGAGTTGTTACATTCTCCCCCTCTTAAATAAACGTTTGTCATCGAACGAGTTTATAATCATACCTAAAATGCAAAAATGTGAGGGTATCTACTCCGCATATCATGCTCGATCTCCAAAGTCGCCTCTTTGATCGGTTGACATATCCACTGAGCCTTCACTAATGCGATCTCCTTAGACCCGAGCTTTCAAATCAATTTGTCCAAAATGACCATCGGCTCTTCCTCATAAGTCAGATTCTCAACTAAATGCACTGTGCTGAAGTCCAAAACATATGACTTATCTTCATGATACTTCTAAAGCATAGAAACATGAAATACCAGATAAACTCCCGAAGGACTAGGAAGAAAAACAAGTCTATAAGCAACCTCATCAACTCTCTCTAACACCTCAACTGGACTAATAAACCTCGGGCTCAACTTGCCCTTCTTTTCAAACCACATCATGCCTTTCACAGGCGAAACAATAAAAAGAACCTCCTCACCTTCCATGAAGTCCACATCACAAGCCTTCTTATCAGCATAACTCTTCTGCTTGGACTGGGCCGTGCGAAGCCTCTCCTGAATCAACTTCACCTTCTCCAAAGCATCACGAATCAAGTTTGTGTCCAATAACCTATCCTCGTTGCGCTCGAACAACCAATTGGAGATCTACACCGCCTCCCATATAAGGCCTCATACGGAGCCATCTGAATACTACATTGATAGTTATTATTGTAGGCGAACTCCGCTAATGATAGAAATTGATCCCATTGGTCAACAAAATAATTAATATATGCCCTCAACATATCCTCAAGGATATCAATAGCCTGCTCAGAATGCCCATCCATCTGAGGGTGAAATGCAGTGCTCAAATCCACCTGCGTGCCCAACTCACCCTGAATAACTCTTCAAAAGTGTGAGGTAAAGTGAGTGATGCAGTCTGAGATGATAGAGACAGGCACACCATACAAGCAAACACTTTCTCTGATCTAGATTTGAGACAACCTCTCTGAAGTGTAGGAAGTCATAACAGGAATGAAATGCCTAGACTTGTCAACCGATCAACAATGACCCAAATGGCAACGAACTTCCTCAATGTCCATGGCAACCCTACCACAAAGTCCATAGTAATTTGCTCCCACTTCCACTTCGGTATATCAATCATCTAAAACAAACCACCCTATTTTTATGCTCATACTTGACCTGTTGACAATTAAAACACCTAGAAACATTCCCAACCATGACCTTATTCATCATCCTCCACTAATAATGCAGCTTTAAATCATGGTATATCTTCGTAGCACCCGGGTGAAAACAATGCCATGAACTGTGAGCCTCCTCAAAAACCAACTCTATCATACCATCAACATTAAGAACACAAATCCGACCATGAAGTTGCCATACACCATCATTACAAATAGTCACCTCCTTAGGTTCCCCCTCGATCCTCTAACTATTTTTTATATTGAGCCATATATAATCACTTCAGCCATAACTTATTGATCAGGTTTCAGCACCACCTCGTTGCACCGTGTCCTTACGGACAAGTAAATGGGTATCATCATACTAGCGAGCCTTAATGTGCTCAAACAAGGACGACTGTAAAACAACACAAGCAAGGACTCTACTCGGCTCAGAAATATCCAATCTCAACAATTTATTGCCTAATGCCTAAACATCCATAACTAAAGGCCTCTCCTCAGTTGGAATAAATGTCAAACTCCCTATAATCTCCGTCTTTCTACCCAAGGCATCTGCTGCCACATTAGCCTTCCCCGGATGACACAGAATAGTAATATTATAATCCTTTAACAACTCAAACCATCTTCGCTTCCTCAAATTTAGATCCTTCTATTTTAAAACAAATGCTGAAGACTTTGATGATCAGTGTAAACCTCACAAGACACGCCATATAAGTAATGCCTCCAAATCTTTAACGCGTGCACAATAGCTGCTAACTCCAAATTAAGAACTAGATAATTCTTCTCATGAGGCTTCAAGTGGCGCGACACATAGGCAATAACCTTACCATCCTGCATCAACACACACCCAAGACCAACATGCAAAGCATTATAGTAGACCGTATATAACCCCGATCTTGAGGGCAATACCAAAATTAGAGTTGTAATCAAATCAGTCTTGAGCTTCTAAAATCTCTCCTCACACTCGTCAGACCATCTGAGCGGAGCGGCCTTCAGAGTCAACTTGGTAAATAGAGTTGTGATAGACGAGAAGCCCTCCACGAAGCCACGATTGTAACTAGCCAAACCCAGAAAACTTCCTATCTCTGCGGCTATAGAAAGTCTAGGTCAACAACTGAACCGCCTCAATCTTCTCCAGATACATGTTGATCCTATCATTAGACACCACGTGGCCCAAGAATGTCACTAAATTCACTTAGCACTCACACTTGAAGAACTTAGCATATAACTTCTTCTCCCTTAGAATCTGAAGCATCATCCTCAAATGATTCTCGTGCTCCTCCCTACTACGAGAATGTACTAAGATACCATTAATGAGCACAATAACAAAAGAAACCAAATAAGGTTGGAACACACTATTTATCAAATGCATGAAAGCTGATGCGGAATTAGTTAAACCAAAAGACATTACCAATAACTCATAATGCCCATAACGGGTCCTGAAAGATGTCTTAGGAATGTTCGAAACCTTGATCTTCAACTGATGGTACCCTGATCTCCATTCAATCTTTGAGAACACTCTAGCACCCTAAAACTGATAAAATAAATCTTCAATGCGAGATGGTGGATACTTGTTCTTGATGGTAACCTTATTGAATTGCATGTAATAAATACACATTCTCATGGAACCATCCTTATTCTTCCCAAAATAATACCAACGCATCCTAAGGAGAAACACTTGGCCTGATAAACCCCTTATCTAGCAACCCCTACAACCGCTCCTTCAATTCCTTCAACTTAGTTGGAGCAATACGATACGGTGAAATAGATACGGGCTGAGTGCCCGGTGCCAAATCAATATTAAAATCAACATCCCTATCGGGTGGCATACCCGGTAGGTCTCCTGAAAATACATTTGGAAACTCTCTTATTACTAGGACTAATCAACAGCAGGAGTATCATCACTGACATCTCTAACAAAGTCTAAGTACGCCAAATATCCCTTCCCAATCATCCATTGAGCATTCATAAAGTCACTATACCAGGAATGTGGCACAAGAAACCATTCCATTCCAACCTTGGCAACCCTTGCATAGCCAAAGTCACAGTCTTAACATGAAAATCATGAATAGCATGGTACAAAAATAACCAATTCATATCCAAAATCACATCAAAATCCACCATATTTGTAATGATTCGACCGGTTGTTTTGAGTATTTTAGCCCCGTTCCCCTATTTATTGCCTCCTGTATGTTATATTATGGTTATGTGACATGTCGGGGTAGTTTTTTTCAATTTCAGGTGAGTTTTGGATTGAAATGGAATACTCAGTCCCAAAGTTGGAAGCCTAAGTTGAAAGAGTTGACCCAGAGTTTGGCTTTTGTGTAGACGACTCCGGAATGGAGTTTTGACGGTTCTGATAGCTTCACATAGTGATTTTGGAGTTGGGAGCGTGTTTGGATATTGATATAGAGGCCTGTAGGTTGTTTTCGCTTGAACTGGTGAAGTTAGAAAGTCGAAAGTTTGGAAGGTTGAGAAGTTTGATTGAGAGTTGACTTTATTGATATCAGGGTTAGATTCCGATTTCAAAAGTTGTAATAGGTTTGTTGTGTCAATTATGACTTGTGTGCAAAACTTGAGGTCAATCGGAGTTGGTTTGGTATGTTTCGACATTAGTTTTGGAAGTTAGAAGTTCATAAGTTCATTAGGCTTGAATCGATGTACGATTCATGGTTTTGGTGTTGTTTGACGTTATTTGAGGCTTTGAGCGAGTTTGTATCGTGTTTTAGGACTTGTTGGTATGTTCGGACGGGATCCCGGGGTCCTCGGGCATGTTTCGGATTGAGTTCGAACCATTTATTCTTGAAATAGGATTGTTGGTTTTCTTAGTTTCTGGTTTCCTTTATCGAGTTCGTGATGATTATATCGCGATCACGTAGAATCCTTAGTGACTGATGGATTTTTATTCTTCTCGTTCGCGATGGTTGAGGAGCTTGTGCATCGCGAATGAGTTTGTAGGACCGCGTTCGCATATAAGGAAGGAGTGGCATTGGGGAGACACGCGATGTTCTTCGCGTTCGCGTGGCCTGGAACACAATCACATAAGCCGAGGAAGGCTAGTCACCCCGTTTGTCGCGCCCCCTTTTTCTCGCGAAATCGGGTTCATGACATTTTGGTATGGGACAACTCGTTCCTTTTGGGAAGGGGTTTGCATTTTTGAAGAGTCGCCACCTAACAATTTAAGGTGCATTAGGGCACCTATAGGGTTCATTTATAACTACGTTTGATAACCAGAGACAGGGTAAGGGCTTGAAATTATCCTAAGGGGGAGGTGTTAGGCACCCCTCAGGATCCACTAGTGTGATTCCCAGCCAGACAGTTTTGTGTGAATTTGTACAATTAACAAATAAACAAGTATGGCTCAAATAGTGAGGGATTTAAGTTAAATGCACAGATGTTTGAAAAAAGTTAATGAAAAACAAGATTTTGAAAATAAGTATAATCTAAGCGTGTTTGTGAATATAAAGGGGTTTCCTAGGTTGGTTAGCCTATAGGATCACATCAGTACAATGCCCGGTAATCACTCCTTAGAAAGGTGCTACGCGTGGCATTAGCGCACCGGTCATCATATCCATATCTACCCTTTCCCGCCCCGTGAAGGTAATTAAAGCGAAGGTTGTCTCGATCCCTATTGCATGCTGTTACCCGTCCATTCCTATCAGTCCCGAAGGAATTTAGGACTCCTATCCTATAAAAGGGGTGGGGGTTCTGGGCATACCCTCAGGTTTAAAAGCAAAATACTAGGCGACAAACAAGAACACATAGGACTGCATTTAGGAGGGAAACACAGAAAACAGATAGAAGGCTCAGATATACCTCCACAAGTAATGCACACAGACAGCACAACTCATACACAGATAAGGTCCACATTAAGATCCTAACAAGGTATTTAAGTGATAACAATAGAACCAGATTTATTACATGACTCAGAATAGAAGTCCGAATTAGGGTTTTCGACGTAGGCTAGTTAGGGTCAAGGAAGAACTCAACAAAATCAGTCAAAACACATAGATACATTTAAAACCGGAAAGTGTTTCGAAGAAAAGATTTTCAAAAACCCTAGTTCAGGAAGATGACAAACCACTCGAAAATTAGGAGATTTTCCATAAAACAAGTAAAATAAGTTCGATCCTTCTCAGATCTGTACAGATCTAAGAAGTTTAAGAGACGAAATTAGGGTTTTTATCAGAATAACTCGAATGGAAAAAGCTTAAACAAACGTTTGCAGATTAATACAAAAATCAGAAGAAAGAAGCGTTTTCGAAAGGTGTTTAAGAACCCTAGTTCGAAGGTGAGGAGTTATTTTAGAAAAATCGGAAAAACCTTTGAGGAAAACAACAAAAGCTCATAATATACACAGATCTAAGACAGATCTAAAAGAAATCGAAAAATCTTAAGAGTTAGGGTTTCAGAGAACCCAGAGAAGATGAGAAAACCTTAAAGTGTTACCGGTTTTAGCCGGAAAAGCCATAGATCTTACTCAAACAACCATGGATGGCCGAAAAATGGCGTGAAAGACTATGGATAGGAGTTGAATCGCTCCAGGTTCACTTGAGGACCTTAGGGTAGTGTTAAACCGGCGTGGGGTGAAGCAGAGGCCAGGAGATGATGAGAGGCCATGGTTTCTGGCGAGGGAGGTGACCGGAGAAGATGGACAGGGTCCATCGGAGAGGAGGAGAGAAGAGAAGGTTCTAGATAGAACCAGAGATAGAGAGAGGGATTTAGAGAGGTCGGTTGAGAGAGAAACGAGAGGGGGAAATGAGAGATGTGGGGGGGGGGGTTGTTAGGGTTTAATATGGTAAGGGGGATTTGGACCGTTGATTAGAATTGATCAACGGTCCAGAATGGACCGGGGATTGGGTCGGGTATGGTTTGGATTTGGGCTTGGGTCTGATGGGTTATTTAATTGGGTTTGGGGTTGGTTTGATTTAGGTTATAATTTAAATAAGAGTGGCTACTTGTTAAATACCCAACTAAATTAGATAAATAATTAATAAAAATAGCTAATAATTAGATAAAATGAAACTAAAGCTAAATAGGTGAAGTTAAGGTAATTAGCTAATATGAAAAATATGAATGACTGATTATTGAATTAAAATAACATAAAGTGTACAATTAGGCTATAATTGCAAAATTTTTGTTATTATAGTCAAACAATGCCGAATTGGCTAATTTGTGAAATGATTAAATCCTAATAAGATTAAAATGATATATTGAGCTAAGAAATACTTTGAAACTACTTGTAATGCAATTTATGAATAATTATTGGATATAAAATACTGAATAAATTAGAAAATAAATTGATAATAATATGGAAAATTATGGGAAAATACCAATTATTATAAAAAGTGATTTTGAACATATATGCAAATTTAAAAATAGTTTGAGGAAAAATTGGGTATCAACAGCTGCCCCTCTTTACCCGGGAAGGATGAAAGAGTTTTCGGGTAAAGAAATGATGGCCAATTTTGACCGAGCGAAACGGTTTGGGAAGATTTAGGCCGCACCCTGGCTTCTGAGCTGCTTACATATCCCTGGTTTCACAGGAATCAGGCCGTATGTAGTTCCGGATCCATCGGCGGACGATGAAGCTATTTCAAGAACGGACGCCACATCTAGGGCTGGGTGAGTGAACAGTTTATGGGAATGGTTAGGCTTGATATGGCTTGAGGGCGCTCCTGTTGGGATAGCCGTAGCTTGCCATTTCACCTGCAAATAGAAGCAATACAAGCGTATACTGTGCATAAATTTAAACATGATGCAAATTCCCGCCGGACCATGAATGTTGTCTTCGGACGATGCGGATGATGTCCTTAGACCATGATGTCCCGGGCCATGGAGCGTATGATAAGGGATTCGCAGGCCATGAAAATGATGTTCTCGGGCTATGAGGATGGCGCCTTTGAACCATGACGCCTTTGAATAATGATATGCAAAAGATTGAAAGAGATCCTCAGGCATGACATGGTGTTCTCGGGCTATGAAGATGATGCCTCCGAACGATGACGCCTTTGGATGAGTTGGCGATATTTCAGCCCATGAAGGATGCAGTATGAGGTGATCTTTCAGCCATGCAGATGCAGTATGAGGCGATCTTTCAGCCATGCAAATGCAGTATGTGGCGATCTTTCAGCCATGCAATGCAGTATGAGGTGATCTTTCAGCCATGTAGATTCAATATGTGGCGATCTTTCAGCCATGCAGATGGGAAGGCAGAATAGTAGCCCTATGCAATGCGAATGCATATGGAGACAGCGTTTAGTCTCGGAAGGCAGAATGGTAGCCTTATGCAATGCAGATGCGGATGGAGATAGCGTTTAGTCTCGAAAGGCAGAATGGTAGCCTTATGTAAATCGGAAGGCAAAATGGTAGCCTTATGCAATGCAGATGCAGATAGAGGTAGAGCTTAACCTCAGAAGGCAGAATGGTAGCCTTATGCAATGCAAATGTGGATGGAGGTAGCGTTTAACCTCGGAAGGCAGAATGGTAGCCTTATGCAATACAGATGTGGACGGAGGTAGCGTTTAACCTTGGAAGGCAGAATGGTAGCCTTATGCAATGCAGATGTGGATGGAGGTAGCGTTTAACCTCGAAAGGCAGAATGGTAGCCTTATGCAATACAGATGTGGAAGGAGGTAGTGTTTAACCTCGAAAGGCAGAATATTAGCCTTATGCAAATTGGAAGGCAGAATGGTAGCCTTATGCAATGCAGATGCAGATGGAAGTAGAGCTTAACCTCGAAAGGCAGAATAGTAGTCTTATGCAAATCGGAAGGCAGAATGGTAGCCTTATGCAATGCAGATGTAGATGGAGGTAGCGTTTAACCTCGGAAGGCAGAATAGTAGCCTTATGCAAGAAATAAAATAACAAATGATAGTGGAGTTTTCTTAGCTAAGAGCAGATTGCAGCGTTGTGATTACTGGGAGCATTGTGACTACGGAGCATTACTGGTGTGTGCTGATAGCAAATGTTGGCAAGTGCGACGGTTCAGAGAGTCGTATTCTTGAACAATGTTTATTCCATGGGTGTACAACATGTTTAATGATTTTGCAATCCTAGTGCCTGCATCCAAAGAAAAATTGTGAGTTTTGTAAGGGGGAAGGTTAGTTCGTATCCCTGCTGGCTTTGCTTGACCTTTGATCTGGTGATACCGTCTATATCATTGGGGTAGCGTTGCTAAACAACGCGGTTTCAATAATAAACATGCATGATTTTGTAAAAGTATGACATAAATGTATAGTTAAAAATAGCTTTTAGATGAACTGATGACTGTGACGCGGTTCAGGACATTGCAATCTCTCCTGCTACGGAATTTTGAGGGTCCTCCTCAAAATTCTGCCCCAGTTTGATGGGTTGACGCATCTGACTGCTGCTCGTGCGGCGCTCGACTGAAATTACTTTGGAATTTTGAGGGTCTTCCTCAAAATTCTTCCCCAGTTTCCAGTTGGGGGGGGGGGGGGGAATGAAATTTTATTGAATTGTGACTGAACCCATAGGGCTACCTATGTATCCCCTCTTAAACGGGAATCAGGTCAGGCGTAGTTCAACTTACATCATATAAGGAAAGCATAAATATTACATATAGTAACGTTTGACTGCATCTGAATTGATCGGCTTTGGCTAGACTTCTCCGTCCATTTCTGCATGTATGAGGGCTCCTCCTGTCAAAACCCGATGAACCATGTATGGATCCTACCATTTAGGAGAGATCTTCCCTTTGGCTTCATCTTGATGCGGAAAAATTTTCTTTAACACCAGCTGTCGTGGTGTGAACTGTCTTGGCTTGACTCTTTTGCTGAAGGCTCTGGACATTCTGTTCTGGTAAAGTTGGCCATGGCAGACTGCATTCATTCTCTTTTTGTCTATAAGGGCTAGTTGCTCATAACGACTTTTTACCCATTCTGCATCGTCGAGCTCCTTCCCGTCCTTCTTTGAAACTGGCACAATGTTGGCTAACCATGTCGGGTATTCTCCTAGCCCGAGAACCTTAGCTTTTATCTGCTTGGTGACTTCTTCCTTGATTTTCAAACTCATATCAGGCTTGAACTTTCTGAGCTTTTGCTTTACCGGTGGACACATTGGATCGGTTGGCAGCTTGTGAGCCACAATAGACGTACTCAGACCAGTCATGTCATCATACGACCAGGTGAATATGTCCTCATACTCCTTTAGAAATTCTGTGTATTCTTTCTTCTCCAATGGCGATAGGTGAATGCTGATTCGTGGTTCCTTGACATTTTCTGCATCTCCCAGGTTGACAATTTCGGTCTCGTCCAGGTTGGACTTAGGTCTGTTCTCAAAATTCTCAATTTCTTTGACAATCTCGTCAGGTATGTCATATTCCTCTGAATCAATGTTCGTTTGTTGCGTTTTCTCATTGCATGTCACAGTCATTGGTTCATCAAGACAAGTAATAGTAATGTTGTATAGGTAAAGTAATGAGAGAAAACGATAGCAATAAATATTAATTCATAAGAAAAATCAAAAATCCTTTTGATAAATTGAATAATTGTCTTGAACATCGAAGATCTTGTTGCGGGAATTGAAAAATGCGAAAAGAAAATCATTTAGTAAATAAAATAGTGAATAATGCTTGTTTTAGCCTTGCTACCCCGAGGCTCATCGGGCTTTGGGTTTCCTGATGGTCCAATTATTGAGATGTGCCCCTTTGCTCACAGCCTGTATGGAAGGGCCTTCCTCCCCCTCCTCCTCGAGAATAACACAACAGTCCATATCACTGTCCTCTAGAAACAAGTTCTTCACTACTGCAAGTGCTTCTTCTTCATCTGACCCATAAATGATGTCGCCCTGTTGGAAGGTCTGCTCCAGATGCGGTATTGGCTGCTCTAGTGGGTAGTAAGGTCCGCACCATGGTGGCGACCAGCTATTGAATTCTACCCATGTGTATTCATATCCCAAACCGAAGGTAGTGCCATGTTTCTTGAGTTTTATGGGTTTAGAGATTCCTTGGAGGTTCTTGTCGAGCCTTTTGCCAGGTTCATAGCCACTCCAACTTAGTATACTCTCGATTTTCTATCCCACCATTTGTCTTTGTCGATAGCATTGACCCGCTCAATGTGGTGGTAAGTTTTTCCACCCAGCTTCCTTCTTCCCTCGATTGCCGGAATGGTCTGGCGACTGTATATAGGGTTGCTACCGTCGCTGTGAATTATCACTTCCTGGTGATTCCATTCGAACTTTACTTCCTGATGCAGCATTGATGCTACGACCCCAGCACCATGGATCCATGGCCGTCCCAGCAGCAAGTTGTAAGACGCTGGTACATCTATTACCTGGAAATCGACCTCGAACCAGGTTAGTCCCATCTGCAGGCATAGACTAATCTCACCAATGGTGGATCTCTGAGAACCATCGAAGGCTTTCACATTGATTTCTCCATCCTTTATCTCATGCAGCCCTTTACCCAACTTCTTGAGTGTTACCAGCGGACAAATGTTAAGACTGGGACCTCCATCGATCAGGATTTTGGTGATGAAATAATCTTCGCATTGCACGATGATGTGCAGTGCTTTGTTGTTCCCAGCCCTCCAGGTGGCAACTCGTCCTCATAAAAGGTGATCTTATGGCTTTCCAGCACTTGTCCTACCATATTAGCCATTTGTGATGACCCAAAAGGTCATCACTTGTTTTTAAAATGAATCTTGCATTTCGAGGCCTTAGAAACCTCTTTTAGCAGCACCTCGATTTACGTGTGCAGTCCGGGCGCATAGCCGGAAAGCCTATATGTGAAAATCTGTGAAAAATGATAAATTTTGACTATAAAATGAATTAATTTGACTTCGATCAACATTTTGGGTAAACGGGCCCGGGCCCGTGATTCGACGGTCCCGGAGGATCCGTGGGAAAATATGGGACTTGGGCGTATGCCCAGAATCGAATTCCGAGGTCCCAAGCCTGAGAAATGAATTTTTGAAAGAAATTGTTTTATGAAAAATATAAAGGTTTTTTTTGAAGTAATATGTTATGTGAAACCGGTGGTATCGGGCCCATATTATGGTTCCAGAGCCCGGTACAGGTTCAATATAATTTACATATGTTGTCGGTAAAGTTTGGTAAGAAACGGAATCCATTTGACGTGATTCGGACCTTAAATGCAGAATTTGATGTTTAAAGAAGTTTTGAGAAATTTCATTGATCTTGAGGTTTAATTCGATGTTCATGATGTTATTTTGGTGATTTGATTACACGAATAAGTCCGTAGGATATTTTTGAGGTAGTGTGCATGTTTGGTTTGGAGCCCCGAGGGCTCGGGTGAGTTTTGGATAGGCCACGGGATGCATTTCGGACTTAGAAATATTGCAGATTCTCAGCTGGTGTATCAGGTCTGCAGGCTTCGCAAATTGCGAAGCCTGGCTTACAAATGTGACAAACCATCGCAAATGCGAAAGAAGTGTACTGGCAGCCTGAGTCGCAAATGCGACTTCATCATCGCAAATGCGACTTCGCATTTGCGAACAGCCTCTCGCAAATGCGATGATGGCTGGAAGGCTGATGTATCGCAAATGCGACACATGTTTCGCAAATGCGAAAGTCCCAAAATTCCTGAAGGGTTCGCAAATGCGAGCCCTGTTTCGCAATTCCCAAGCTAGCATAGGTCGGGGTTCGCAATTGCGAATCCCTGTTCGCATTTCCTACATCTGCAACCTGCAACTTCTATACTTAGAGGAATTTTAACCCATTTTCACATCTTTCCAAAACACAAACTCCCTATGGCGATTTTTCAAGAACAACTCTTCATCCAAATCAATGGTAAGTCATTTTTAACTAGTTTCCTTCAATCATTAACATCTTTTAACATGATTTCAACTTAAAATCAATGATTTTCATGGGGGAAATTGGGTGTTTTGGGTAAAACTTAGGTTTTTCAAAAATTGGGAATTTGGACCTCGATTTGAGATCCGATTTCAAAACAAATTATATATTTGGGTTCGTAGGGGAATGGGTGATCGGGTTTTGGTTCGAACCTCGGGTTTTGACCATGTGGTCCCGGGGGCGATTTTTGACTTTTTGGGTAAAACTTTGGAAAATTCATTTTCATGAATTCAAATTGATTCATTTAGCGTTTATTGATGTAATTAAGTAACTTGTGACTAGATACGAGCGAATTGGTGGTGGAATCGAGGGGTAAAGCTATAATTGAAACGTGAATTGTGCTCGTGGCATCGAGGTAAGTGTTTGGTCTAACCTTAGCTTGAGGGATTAGGAGTCGAGTCCTATTTGCTATGTGGTAATTGTGGAGTACGACGTATAGGCATGGTAACGAGTATCTATACGTTGGTGTCTAGCATGCCCGTGAGTCTCTTAATGTGATTTTTATGACTTCGTCGTATTATTCATATCTTGGTGATGATTTTTATTTGTTGAGCAAGGTTCGTGGAAGTAATTGTGATGTTTGATTATTGAGGAGCATTGGCTCAAGTTGTATAACGAATTGTGAAAGTATGAGCGGTAATTGAAACCTTTTGGAGCCACTACAACAAATAGGGTGTTTAGCGGCAATACAAAACGGTTTTAGCGGCAATAACAATAGCCGCTATAGCTTTTACCGGCCATTGGTGTTTAGCCGCTAATGTTGGGGTAGCTAAAGCCTTTAGCGGCTATTGTCACAAAAGCTGGTAAAAGGTATGGTTTATTACCGCTAAAGATTATCATCTTTAACGGCATTTGTTTGCGGCAATTATAATGGCTACTAAATCTAATCCATAACGGCTAATTATACTGCTTTAGCAACCATCTTTTATAGCTGCTAAATTCAAAATAATTGCCGCTAAAAGTTCACATCATTAACGGCAATTATTATGGCTACTAAATCGAATCCATAATGGCTAATTATACTCCTTTAGCATCCATTTTTATAGCCGCTAAATTCAAAATAATTGCCGCTAAATGTTCGCATCTTTAACGGCAATTATTTTGTGGCAATTAAAATGGCCATAGTATCCCTTCTGGAAACATATTAGTTTGCCATTTTAGTGGCTAATATGATTAGCTAAATTGCCGCTAAAAGTCAATATTTTTAATTATTTTACAGCAATTATAACAGCTGCAATATCCCTTGTAAAATATCTTAATTTGCCCATTTATCGTCCATTTATATAGCTGGTATATCCAACTAAATTAGCGCTAAAAGTCACAAGCGCTAATAGCAATATTGTAGCCACCATTAATAATAGTTACTACATTTATCCAAAATATGACCCAAATAAGAAAATAAATTAATATTAATTTAAAAAAAAATATATCTCATTAAATCTTAACAAATTAAAGGAAGCACCAATCAAAAATATTGATGTCACAATAACTAAACTTATATTGTTTGAACTAAATAGCTAATGTCATTATATAACTAATCCAAACGAATGATAGTCTTCAAACGATTTTCGCAACTTTTCATCATTATGAAATCTTCCACCAGCTGAATTATCGAGCATCAAACTGTATGACCTGAAATAATAAAATAATTGTATCAGAAGATAAAATACAATGCGGAAAAACATCTTCAAAATTCCATCACTGTCATGATTCATAAACAGAAAAAACATTGCTATTAACAGAACAACAACTATCAAGCAGAATAACCACAAAGTGTAGAAAATTTCAAGCTGAAAACAGTCAACAAAAACTGCAGAAACATACATATTTTATTTGCTCTAANGGTGATTGATAATGGGATGGTTGAGCATTATAGGTTTGGTAGACATGAGTGGGTTGGGAGTATCTGGGTGAAGTAGGTTGATATGTAGGAGGTGGAGATGATTGATAAGTTGGTGGCGGAGTTTGGTACGAGGGTGAGGGTGCTTGGTAATTTGGGGTTGGCTGGTATGTGAGTGGAGGTGTCGGGTACGCTTGGTATTTAAGGGGAGACTTGGTCCTTTGTGCAACCATCACGGCCCCTACATCCTTTTTCTTGGACACACCACCGGACTGTAAAGCCTTATTCTTAGCTTGCAAGGCTTCAAAATTTGTGACCATACCACTTTTAATACCCTCTTCAATTCTTTCACCTAATTTGATAATGTCGGAGAACTTGTGTTTCTCAATCATCATCAGTCGTTCATAGTACTGCTTGTCCTGAGCCCGGACAAAGAACTTGTTCATTTGCTCCTCTTCTAAGGCGGGTCTGACCTTAGCAGCTTCGGATCTCCAGCGAGTAGCATACTCGCGAAATGTCTCCGTGGGCTTCTTCTTTAGATTCTGGATATAGCACACGTCTGGCGCGTTCTCTGTATTAAACCTGAACCTGTCCATAATGTCAGATGCCATGCCTACCCAGCTTGATCACTTCTTGGGATCTTGGCTGTTGTACCAAGATAGTGCATCTCCTTCCAAACTCCTCATGAACAGCTTCATGCGAATCCTTTCATCCTTCCTTACTCCAACCAGCTTGTTGCAATATGTCCTCAGATGGACCCTTGGATCACTCGTACCATCAAACATTTCAAACTTAGGAGGTTTGTACCCCTCAGGCAGTTCGACATCGGGCTGTATGCAAAGGTCCTCAGAGTTTAGCCCCTCGATTCCTTTGCTTCCCTCAATGCCCTGAATCCGGCTGGTTAGTTTCTTAAGTTCCTTGGCCAAGTTCCTGATAAGCAGATCCTTTTCATCAGACTCAGGCGTGTATGAGATAGGTTGGGTGGAGTGTGGCATGGCCTCCACACGGATAGGATTGTTATGGTGGGCTGGTGTATGGGTGTTTGCGGGGTTCTGAGGTTCTGGGATGAGTAGTGGAGTGTTGTTTGGAGTATGGCGGGTGTTACATTGGTTCTTTGGTGGAGCAGCGTGATGGTGAGGAGCGGGATGATTCTGCTGTTTTGGGATATTTTGAGGAGGTGTAGGGTTTTGAGCGTTGGGGAAGTTGATATCTGGGGTGTTGAGGGAAAATGACAGGTTTGCCAGATTTCGGACCTAATCGATCTCTTCCTGGAATTTTAACAGTTTTTTTTCAAGTTGTGACACATTCTCATTAGGAACCCAAATACCCTGGCCATCAGTGGCCTCTACCCGTTCAGCTGTGTTCTCCTTCCTGATGTTGTTTAGATCTTCCATTTTATTCTTTCGTTTGTTCTTGCCTTTAATGGGACTAAGAGGAGGAGTGGGTGGAGGGCCCCTGGATCTTGCGAAATAAGATGATGCTGCCAGAGTGCACGAACTAACCTTTGGGGAGGGGAATAATAAAAAGAAAGAAAATAAAAATAAAAACAATAGGTAATCAAGTCAGTGAGGATTATAAAAAGTATTGCAGTATTTAAACACATAGTGCGGGAATGTAAAGCGTGTCCTAATTTGGGAACCTCTTTGGGCCCGAGGTAGGCCTAGCGATAAATTGACTTGGAGAACTTTTAATGCTAAATGCCTCATTTTATTGATAAAAAATAGGCGAATCCCAAAACGACACTAAATAAGCAAAAAATAAAAGTCACTAATGGCCATTGGCCTTATTACATTCATAAAGCGAAAAAGTAAATTCCTATCTATTTGGTCCCAGAAGGACCTTCCCCAGATTCGGCATCCTTGGCTCCGTCGAACAACTTCCCCAACTCACGAAGTCCCAGCAACAAGTATGCTCTGGCTAGATGTCCACCTTCGGTCCCTTCAGCCTTTTGACAATCTCCAACCCTTTTGAGAAATTTTCCCTCCAGTTCTACTATGCCTCACTCCAAGTATCCTAGCCTTTTGTTGGCACTGATAGCCATGTGTTTCCATTCCTCAATCAGCTTCTTGTTGGACTCTTGTATCTCTCGGTGTTCATTCTCGCATTCACGGATCCTTTTGTGCAACTGGTTGTATTTGACTTGCGCCTCGGCTTTTTTATCTATAATCCTGTGGCCTTGAACGAACCCTGGCTGGCCCAGACCATCCCAATTATCTTCCAACCAACCAGAATAGAAAGGGGTACAACCGGCATGATATCTGCCTGGCTCGATGGTGTCTTTCCCCATTACGATTTTGCAGTGCCACATGTGCTGGGTTTGGCACTTGTGGGGACTGTCATCATTTTGGAAGTCAGCTCGAAGATGGCTCATCTTGCCGACCCTGGGTATGACTTGCTTCCTACCTGCTTGCCTCGTAACTCGAAGAGGGACGTAAAGCTATGTTCCTCTTAGATCTATCAATATCAGGAAAGGTGCATCTCTGGATCGGGCGATGAACTCCTCTGTCGAAAACCACTCGAACATCCATTGAACCTGTTCTTCAGTCAGATTATCAAAGAGCACAACCCATCCTTTGGCATTCTCAGGCTGAGCGAACATGTCGGGGATGTAATTCATTCGCTTTAGATGGTGGAAAGTGATGTGATCATCCCAGGCCCTTCGCTGAATTTCTTGTCGTATTCGCCCCTTTGGAGATGTTCCATGAGCCAAAGCTGAAGTAGTAGATTGCATCCTTCGAAGTGTCTCGCTCCTCGTTGACACTTCTAAAGGCTCGGTATATGTCTGCGATGATCATGGGTACAATGCTGAATGTCCTCCCACCAATACCCTCCATTAGGGTCTTGGTTACCATATCCAGCCTAGTATGGATTCTCCCTTTCTTCATTAGAAACACGATCAGACCCAGGAAGCGAAACATGAAGATGAAAACCCTACGATGGATATGTCCCAAGGACGTGATGGCAAACTCGTCATGGTAGGTACGGTATGATTTGCTATGACCATACCTTTCATACAAGTAGTCAAAAGGGATGTACGATTACTTTAGGCATACCAATTCTGCATTCTTCTTCAAACCCATCATTTTTAGGAAACCCTTGCCTGTGCGGTTCTCAGGCATTAGCAAACCCGGGGTTTCCCACACTAGACCGGTCAGTCCTCCTATCTTCTCTAGCAAAGGTGTCATTTCGATGTCCCCAAAGAAAACACGGCCCTTTCACAATCCCAAAATAAGGTAGCAGCTTCTATTATCATGTTGTTAGGCTAGATATCCAGGAGGGATGGTAGATTGCCCGGATACTTTCTGACGAGGGTTTTGTCACTAGAATGTAAATCTTCCCACCAACTTAGCAATCTTGGGTGGATATTGGTGACCATGCCTCATATTTCTGCAAGGCAAACAAGGTTAGGCCTTGACCCCCACCAGACTCGAATATTTAAAATAAACAATTAGCATGAAGCATTTAGTTCTCCAAATAAATGCACAGAATGTGATGATGTCCGTTTGGGTTTAGGGAAACCCAGTGGACTTTTGGACAAGGCTATCTTAAAGGATCATTATGTGGACAACATAATTGACCCGACTAGGTTTGACCATGATGAATGCGAAATTTAAACAGAGTAAGGTTTCTATGGGGTTTTAGACCGGTACCCTTGAGCGGACAACTCAAGGGGGAAGGCACGGAACTGTCGAGTGCACCGCTGATCGACTAGTTTTACCGCAAATAAGCCTTTCCGAATTTAGGGGGTAATGATATAGGAAGGGAGCAACCACTCATCAAGCGTTGCTATAGTATTTTGTTTGGCACGAGTGGAGTATGATGTTGAGCATGATTATGCAATAATTAAAAGCATGTTGACATGTATTTGCATGTTAAGAAAGCAATAAATACAGCAGTTTTAAAAATTTAAAGCAGTTATAAAGGGAGGAAACAAGAAAGACATGTCAGTTTTGCTTTTGAAGAAGAAATTAAACGCTTAAAGGAATTAAACAAATAATTTCACATAAGGAGGGTACAAATTCACAAAAACGGTATGAAATGGTAAAAGCCTAAAAATTCCCAGCAGAGTCGCCATGCTATCGCGCCCCCTTTTTTCTCGCGAAATCCGGTTCATGATATTTTGGTATGGGACAACTCGTTCCTTTTGGGAAGGGGTTTGCATTTTTGAAGAGTCACCACCTAACGATTTAAGGTGCGTTAGGGCACATATAGGGTTCATTTATAACTACGTTTGATAACCAAAGACAGGGTAAGGGCTTGAAATTATCCTAAGGGGAAGGTATTAGGCACCTCTTAGGATCCACTAGTGTGGTTCCCGGCCAGACAGTTTTGTGTCAATTTAGACAATTAACAAATAAACAAGTATGGCTCAAGTTGGGGATTTAAGTTTAAATGCACAAATGTTTGAAAAGAGTTAATGAAAAACAAGATTTTGGAAGTATAATCTAAGCGTGTTTGTGAATATAAAGGGGTGTCCTAGGTTGGTTAGCCTATAGGATCACGTCAGTACAATGCCCGACAATCACTCCTTAGAAAGGGGTTACGCGTGGCATTAGCGCACCGGTCATCATATCCATATCTACCCTTTCCCGCCCCATGAAGGTAATTAAAGCGAAGGTTGGTCTCGATCCCTATTGCATGCTGTTACCCGTCCATTCCTATCAGTCCCGGAGGAATTTAGGACTCCTATCCTATAAAAGGGGTGAGGGTTCTGGGCAGACCCTCAGGTTTAAAGGCAAAATACTAGGCGACAAACAAGAACACATAGGACTGCATTTAGGGGGAAAACACAGAAAACAGATAGAAGGCTCAGATATACCTCCACAAGTAATGCACACAGATAGCACGACTCATACACAGATTAGGTCCACATTCAAATCCTAACAAGGTATTTAAGTGATAGCAATAGAACCAGATTTATTTCATGACTCAGAAAAGAAGTTCGAATCGGGCTTGCCTACTAGTTTTAACACGTTGATAGTTAAACACTAATCACAAAGACGGTTCTGGTTTTATTTAAAGTTGATTGCCTAAGGCTTGCCTGGGCGCGGAACACAGATGACTACATTTTATATAGTGAAACAAGGCAGGTTTCTTAAAGCGGACTCCTGAATCCTTATAGGCATGATATCTAATGACAAATCAATGTAGTTTTTGAAAGAACTTGTTTTAGAGAAAATAAACCATTAATTAAACCAGTTTCGAAACGAACTAAAACGTGGACTGGGTTGATTTATTTAACTAAACTAATTTAGATCTATAGGCAGAATTTCTAGAATTATTCCCTATAGGCATGGTTTCTAAATGAAATTTCAGAACATGTTTATATGGGCAGAGTCACATAATAGAAGCTTATTTTATTGTTATTATCTACCCAATAGACAAGATTTCTAAGTGTGGATGAGATGCTAAAAACAATACATATAAATCCTAAATGGCATGATATCTAATGCATGGCATGCTTGGCATGTTGTACCTAAACATAGCCGCTATTGCGTATAGAGAAAGTAAACCTAGGAACATGATTTCTACCCCGGATTATACTACAGCATGCATATTACCCATCCCTTTTCACTATCCAACCCCAGAGTTGTTTACAAATAATTATTACAGACCAATACTGAAATGAATTACATAGGAAAAGTAACAATTACACTATAGAGAGCCTGAAACAGGCCCAAACTTTCAGCACCTGATTAGGACTTCCTCCCTGAGTTATGCAAAATACACCTCAAGTGCCAAGATTGTTCCATAGTCTTTCTCATATCTGGGTGTGTCAGAGTTCCCTAAGGGCCTCTAGGGATCCCGGGCAATGCTCACACCTAGATTGCATAACCAAGACAGAGTAAGTGCAGTGTGGAAAGGCCAGCTTTTATGTGTCCAAGTTCAGAGGGAACTCAAGGGGCCCAAGGCAAGGCTCACACAAAAGGGGCAGAACCTAGTGGCCTAAGAGTATGTGTGAGAGTTCTTGACATAGATTTAAAAGAGTTGAGTTGGAAAAAGTTTTGAAAATGATTAGTTTGAAATAAGTTTTAGAAGGCAGTAGAAGAGTTTGCCTTAGTGAAAAGAAAGGAAACATGACAATCAGCAACTCAAAAAACAAATCATAGTGCAAACACAAACAGGGAAATGAGGCATTGGGAACATACATGTTGAAACCACATAAATAGGGAAACATTTGATGCAACAAATATACAGAACAGCTATGAATCCATTGAACAAATCAATCATGGTAACAGACATTTAAAACACAGGGAAGAGTGCAGCAGGATCATGTTGAAGACAAGGGTTTTGTTGAACAAAGTTTGACACTACATGGTTATACCAATTAGGGAGGGGTAAGGGAACTAAGTGAACATGCTAGACAAGTATCAAAGAACTAAGTAAAGTCTGATATGATGATTACACACAAGGAAAGAGTTTAGACATGCTTGACAACATCAATCATAGAAACAAATTAAATAACTAGTACAGTAGCAAGCATGGATGTATAGGCATGGAACACATAAAGTTGAGTTTCAAATTTAAACTAGAGACATACCAGTTGAAGAAGTAAAGTTCAGAAAGTAAAGCAAGTAGAGTTCCACAGTCTAGCCTTGGCTTTCAGCCAGCTAGATAAGCAGTTAGCACAAGTAGCGGAGAAAGAAGAGAGAGTTTGAGTGTGTGTGTGTGTATTCTGAACTATTGTTCGTGTCTTAAGACCGTAGAAGAGAGTCATTTATATAGTAGTTTGAAAACTGGTTAAAATAAGGCAAGAATCAATTCTTCAGTAATTATAGAACTCAGTATAAAAAATTGGCTTGAATCTCCCTTTAATTAAGGGAGTCGGTGTAAATGGTAAAAAGCAGGTGGCAAGTAAGGAAAGAAATTATACACGGCTGGAGTATAACAAATAAGGAAAGATTTCAAAAATAGTACCAGTATAGAATAGGTAATTAAGGCTAGGTTCAGACAGTTTTCAAAGTAAGGAGACAATCAGTAGCAATGCAGACAAGGCAAGGAAAATTAATTAAGGCAAGCAACTAATCAAATTAAGTGGAAAGGTAGGGGTCGGGGGGTCTAAAGGGAAATGTTTAAATCACACCAAGTAATAAGGAATTCAGAATCAATCAAAGAGAAAATCATGGAAAAGAGTCAGCATGTTTAACATATAAACAGAGTGAGACATGGGTAGTTAAGAATTAGCACACGACTCTAGCAAAACATGAAGATAAAACGATATTGAATCAGTAAGAACGATGCAAGTCTTGATGCGAAGAGTCAAGATGAACACAAACACATAGAATTGATATAAGTCTAGGCTGAGAAACTCAGTAGAAGCATATCAAGGCAAGACAGTCACAAAGAAATCACAAGAACTCAAAAGAAGTATGAGAATCAGTAAGTCATGCTAATACAACCAAACGAAGAACCCTAAAAATTAGGGTTTTCGACGTAGCTAGTTAGGGTCAAGGAAGAACTCAACAAAATCAGTCAAAACACATAGATACACCTAAAATCGGAGAGTGTTTCGAAGAAAATATCTTCAAAAACCCTAGTTTAGGAAGATGACAAACCACTCAAAAATCAGGAGATTTTCCATAAAACAAGTAAAATAAGTTCGATCCTTCTCAGATCTGTACAGATCTAAGAAGTTTATGAGACGAAATTAGGGTTTTTATCAGAATAACTCGAATAGAGGAAAAAGCTTAAACAAACGTTTGTAGATTAATATAAAAATCAGAAGAACGAAGCGTTTTCGAAAGGTGTTAAGAACCCTAGTTCGAAGGTGAGGAGTTATTTTATAAAAATCGGAAAAACCTTTGAGGAAAACAACAAAAGCTCATAATATACACAGATCTAAGACAGATCTAAAAGAAATCGAAAAATCTTAAGAGTTAGGGTTTCAGAGAACCCAGAGAAGATGAAAAAACCTTAAAGTGTTACCGGTTTTAGCCGGAAAATCCATAGATCTTACTCAAACAGCCATGGATGGCCGGAAAATGGCGTGAAAGACCATGGATAGGAGTTGAATCGCTCCAGGTTCACCTGAGGACCTCAGGGTAGTGTTAAACCGGCATGGGGTGAAGCAGAGGCCAGGAGATGATGAGAGGCCATGGTTTCCGGCGAGGGAGGTGACCGGAGAAGGTGGACAGGGTCCATCGGAGAGGAGGAGAGAAGAGAAGGTTCTAGAGAGAACCAGAGATAGAGAGAGGGAGTTAGAGAGGTCGGTTGAGAGAGAAATGAGAGGGGGAAATGAGAGATGGGGGGTAGTCGTTAGGGTTTAATATGGTAAGGGGATCTGGACCGTTGATTAGAATTGATCAACGGTCCAGATTGGACCAGGGATTGGGTCGGGTATGGTTTGGGTTTGGGCTTGGGTCTGATTGGTTATTTAATTGGGTTTGGGGTTGGTTTGATTTAAGTTATAATTTAAATAAGAGTGGCTACTTGTTAAATACCCAACTAAATTAGATAAATAATTAATAAAAATAGCTAATAATTAGATAAAATGATTTTAAAGCTAAATAGGTGAAATTAAGGTAATTAGCTAATATGAAAAATATGAAATGACTGATATTGAATTAAAATAGCATAAAGTGTACAATTAGGCTATAATTGCAAAATTATTGTAATTATAGCCAAACAATGCCGAATTGGCTAATTTGTGAAATAATTAAATCCTAATAGGATTGAAATGAAATATTGAGCTAAGAAATACTTTGAAATTACTTGTAATGCAATTTATGAATAATTATTGGATATAAAATACTGAATAAATTAGAAAATAAATTGATAATAATATGGAAAATTATGGAAAAATACCAATTATTATAAAAAGTGATTTTGAAGGCATATATGCAAATTTAGAAATAGTTTGAGGAAAAATTGGGTATCAACAGCGTTCGCGGCTGAGTTCGAGCGATCGTGTATGAGGTTTTGTGAGCAGTGCGAATTTGTTCTCCGTGATCGCGAGTGCTTTTCCGCGATCGCGTAAGGCAATAACTGGGCAGCAGTATATTATTTCCAAATCGAGGGTTTTGTTTCATTTTTCATATTTTGAGCTAGAGACCTCGGTTTTGGGTGATTTTTGAAGAGATTTTCAAAGAGTTGATTGGGATAAGTGATTCTAACTCGGATTTAGCTATTATACATGAATCCATCATTATTTTTACCATTTAATTAGTGTTTTGAGTTGGAAAAATTAGGAAAGTTTGTGAAAACTTCATAGACTATATTTTGAGGTTTTGAAGTCGATTTGAGATCGGAATTGAGTAATTTTAGTATGTTTGGACTTGTTATTGAATGAGTATTCGGATTTTATAAGTTTGGTCAGGTTCCGTGATGCGGGCATGGGGTTGACTTTTTGAGTTGACGTTTTGATTTTCTTTAAAGATTTCAACTTTATTATCCGTAATAGTTTCCTGGTTTGTATTTATGGTATAAAGGTATTTTGGCTGTATTCAAGCCGTTCGGAGTTGGATATTTGCGGAAAAGGCTTACTAGTGAATTGAGTTAGCATGTTTTGAAGTAAGTATCTTGCCTAACTTTGTGGGGGGTGGGGGGGATTTCCTCATAGGATTGGTATTCTTTTTGTGTTAATTATGGTATGTGAAAGCCGTTTACGCAAGATGACGAGTGGGTACACATGCTAAATGTGGTAATTGACCAGTTTAAGCTACGTAGATTCTTTTCATGCCTTTAATTGAATTGTCATAACATGTTATATTCATCATCGTTAATCTATCCTTACATGCTTCACTTGACATTGTTAATACTTGTTTCATCTCTTACTTGTTATTTGCTATTACATGCTTAGTTGAAGTTACTGTTTTCTCATTTCCTTGTTGAATACTTAACTGTTGAGCTACCTTACTTGAAGTTATTATTTCTTGGAATATCTTATTGTTCAGTTTTGGTGTTGAAGTTGTAAAGGTTGGGATCACATTGAGGAAAAGTTGTAAACTGTTGAAATACCATCCTTATTGAGTTATTCACTTTCATTTGCTATTGTTAAGACTCTTGTACATATTGTGGTTGAACCAAGGGCTATTTATTGTTGAAACATGATTATTGTTGCCTTCTTTTGACAATTTGTGGTATTGGGCACTTGAGATGCGATCTGTGATATATTGTGATATTGATACGCATGCGGGGTATAAGGATAGGGGTTGATACGCATGCGGTGAGATAAGGTGGGCTCAAATACGGGTAGCTATTTCGGAAAAAATGATTTTCAAAACTAAATGTAACGCTTGTGAGCACGTGATTTTTGCCCTACATGAATTACTCCCAGAAATTCAAACAAAATGATTTCTTTCATTATTTGCAATTTTGTTGATTTTTTGTGACATTTTATGTTAATTGTTTGCATTTTTGTTTGTGCATTTCTACTAATGAAAAACAAAAAATATGCTTGGCATATGCATTTAAGGCTTAATTTCACAACTTAGGATTAATTAGTAATTAAGTTACTTTACAAAGAAGAAAATAACAAAAATAGTTCATTTTGCATTTTTTTTTAACCATTAATTTTTGAATTTGTCATGAGTTTTCCTTTAAATTAGGACTTAATTAATTTCGAGGAAGTAATTACTTTAATTTTGGGAATAAATCAGGTCTTTATTTTAATTTTGCATTTTACAAAATCTGATAAAAATAAATAAATAAAAAGGAAAAGAAGAAAACAAATAAAAAGAATTTGAAATAAAGAAGCAAAGGGCAAGCCAAATTGGGCCATTTTGTTCAAATATCACAGCCCAAGTGCCCAAACCCGTTTCAATTGCCCAGCCCAATACGCCCCTACCCGGTCCACATGACCCTGCCCTTGATGACCAATTAAACGACGTAGTATTAGAATGATACTACGTCGTTTGAATTAGTAAGCGCCCAATTAAATCTAGGCCATTCATCCGCGTTAATCCAACGGTCCAGGTTCAATTATGGAGTTTGGATAAAAATGTCGTAACCCCTTTAGAGATTCAGAGACAAACTCTTCCTTCCTCGTACCCCCACTGTCCCTCGCCGGCTCCGCCCTACGCCGCCGCCGGAAATCGCCTCACGGCGGCGGCCGGCGTCCAAATCATCCCAAATTTACACCACTAGATCCTCCTTCCCTCCTCTTTCCATGTCTGCCATTGGTTTTCATCGAACACTCCTGGAATGCCTCAAATATGCCAAACCCTAGGCGCCGCCGCCACCGTGCACGGCGCCGCCGCTACCCAAACCCTACCAAACTTACACCCCATACTCCCCTCCCTCTCCTCTACCTGAATCCTTAAGTTATTTTCCCCAAATCCAATTGATAAGTGTCAAATCCCGGATCTAGGGTCTGCTATCCAAGAGTTCGATTTTTGTCAAGGACGCCAGTGCTCGATTTGGTTTCTGAAATAATGTTATGTGTTGTTCTTAGTAAGATCAAGTACATAACATTATTTGAGGACCCAAACCTAAGGTCAGTCAAGGTCGAATCCCAAATTCAGTAAGTTTTCTGATTATTTCTGTTTTTGATTCTTATTTTTGGGTTCCGTATCTATTCTAGGTTTTAGTTTAGTTTTTGTTTCGAATCTGGTCGATCCTGTTTGAGCTTTGTTTGGATTTTAATTTGTTCCTCAGCGTCTAAACTGATTAGTAATCCCTTATGGTTGATGTTAGTTAGTGTCAATTAGTTTAGTTTAGTTTAAATCAGTTTAATTAGTAATTGTATTAATAGTTCCATGTTTAGGGTTTAGTTAAGT
>NW_017670650.1:405337-520062 GCF_001879085.1 Nicotiana attenuata | reverse complement strand
GGTTGATATCTTGGAGCTGAGTTGTATTCTCTTTTCCGTGTTTTTTTTACCTGCCTCTGTAATATTTGTTGCTGACCTTCATATCTTGTACTCCCTCCGTTTCAATTTATGTGAACCTATTTCCTTTTTGGTCCGTGCCAAAAAGAATGACCCCTTTCCTTATTTGGAAACAATTTACCTTTATGCAATGATTCATAGCCACACAAAATATATGTGACTCATTTTACACCACAAGTTCAAAAGTCTCCTCTCTTTTCTTAAACTCTGTGTCCAGTCAAATGGGTTCACATAAATTGAAACGGAGGGAGTATTACTTATTACATTGTTTAATTCATTCTGTTAAACGTTATATCTTATTTAACCTCGGTAGGGCCTTGACCTTCCTCGTCACTACCCAACCGAGGTTAGGCTCGGCACTTACTAAGTACCGCTGTGGTGTACTCATGCCCTTCCTACGCATGTTTTTCATGTGCAGATCCAGGTACCTCGACTCAGTCCTACCACCCCAGAGGCGAGGCAACTGCTATAGCGACTTCGAGGTATATCTGCCGCATCCGCAGAACGAGGAGTCTCTTTCTATTCCTGCTGTTTAGTGTTATCCCTTCTGTATTCAGTTCTTGTTGGACATTCTGGTAGTTAGAGCTATGTAGTACTTCTTAGCTTGTAATTCATGGGTTTCCGGGTCTTGGATTTATGTATCGGTTTTGAGAATTAAACATAGTGTATGTCGAGCGGCACATTTAACCATTGTTTATTTTGCTCATTTCTGTTTTAAGTTGTTTACTTTCGTAAATTTTGGCTTCTTTTCCGCAATTTAGGCTTACCTAGTCGTAGAAACTTGGTGCCGTCACGATGGTTCACGGAGGGAGAATCGGGGTCATGACACTATTGTTACATCCTAAACAGCTTAATGTGGGCAGAATCTACAAAATAATCAATATAACATTTTATTCGAGGATTATTAAATACAAATATCGTTTACCACAACTTATATAATTAGATTTACTTACATATCTCCGTTTACTTTCAAAGATCTTATGCCATAAATAGTATCTCGTCTTGCGTGTGGATTACTACTTCTATAAGATGCAAATGTTTGTTCAGTTGAAACATCTTGAGGAGTTTCTTGTTGAGGACCAACATTCTGAGAAGAAGGAGGTGCTTGTTGACGACCAATATTTAGAGAAGCAGAATTTGTTGGTTGAGTAGGGATATTTTGAGACGTATGTACAAGCTGCTGAAAGCTATTTTCATGAGACGAGTCAATGTGTTGGCTTGAACTTACCCGTTGAGATATAAGGGTTGATGGTTCACTAATATCTGCCTGAGAAGTATTCGGTAGCTGTTGGTAGCCTCCCCCCCTTTATTAAATATACTCCCACGACCTCCCCAACTACGTTTAGTTCCTTTTCCTCTTGTCATGCTTCCTGATCAAAATTAACAAGAAGAGTAGAATAATACACCAACCAACAACCGGAAGAAGTCAAAATATGAACAAATTTGACCAACCAATTATTTTGAGAATAATATAAACTTTAATTATGACTAAATTTAATTATGACTGCTAAGCAATATCAAGAAACTCTATCCAACCCCATCCAACCTAGTGACTCTTATAGCGGATGGAATAATTGGATTATTGCATTTAGAAGAGTGCTAAAAGACCAAATTTACTTTGACTCCTAATATTATTTAGGGATACATTTCTTAAATTCAATAAATATTATGACTTCTTGTCAAGTTTAAGTTTGAGAATACATGATAGCAATATCAATTCTTTTTTATTTACACAATGTAATGAATACAAGGATTCTTGATCCCATTTTTTATGGAACTTCTACCCCTAAATAATGGGACATAAACCTAATTTCACTAATCATTAGATATAACTCTCTTATCCCTCTAATTATCTGATCAGAGTGATGATATGACTACATATCTGTGCATATAACTAGACTTCGAAGGTTTACACTGTATTATTTGCTAATTCTTGAACCCTTAAGATTCCCCAACTAGTTTATCTTAGAGTGTTAAGGCTTAAGGGCATCTCAGAAGATAGTTTGAAATGAAACCTCAGTAGTTTAGAGAATATAAAATAGGAGGTCTAGCACTAGAATTTGGCTGGGAGATAGATAGCAGAGAAAATGAGCTTTGGATGAATTCAGTCATAATGATGCATACTCAATACTCAAGCACAGAGGTGAAGAAACATTTCTTATTCGGTGTATATGGTGGAAATCGGGGCTACCCGATTTCGTTCTACGATGGAAAAATTGGTACCACGTCGGAAGCTTAGGACGTCGAGCTCGGGGTCGAAGTTCTTTTCCAATATCAAGTTCGATATCACTTACCGAGGTCAAAAGAAGGCACGCTTCGAGATGATGCCGGTATGACTCAGTAATAGAAAGAGCGAGATACCCGTAACGGGCCGAAGATCACGGCGTGAATTTCAGAATGGAATGGTCTTAGGCGGTTAAACAGTTGTCAAATATGATTTCCTACTATAAGTAGAAGTATACTTTATTTAGGACTCCCCTATTATATAAATGGGGACTCCATTCATTTGTAAGTGATATTGTTCACTGATAAGAAAATATATACACATTGTTCTCTTGTTATTTCACTTACTATTCATTAGAATTAAATTATAATTTGTTATTCATGTTATCATACCTCGAGATTATCACATATCGAGGTCGAGAGTTAGCTTACACACCAGTTTGATCTATTTTATTCTTTAATTTATCTATTTCATTCCTCGTTTATCAATTGGCATAAAACTAAATCACATATCCTTAATACCACAATACAAGTTTAGTTGTTACTCAAATTTTAAGGTAAACAGTTAGGCGCCCACCATGGGCTAAGGATAATAGTGATTGTTTCAGTGCTGGTTCTAATAATACACGTTGTTTTCACACTTGTTCTTGTCAAGTATTTTTGCTCTCAGGTTAAAGCATGTCAAACTCACAAAACGCACCCGTACATGGTGATGATGGTCTCAGATTTTCGGGGAAAATGACAATGTAATTGCACCAGGATCCGGGGTGCCACTGGCTAATCTCGGGGTAGCACCGGTCGCTAACCCAGTCGATATCAGTTTGCACGTTGCTCTAAATGCAGACCTAGGCCCGGACCCCGAAGGAGGGAAGGCAGATCTGGTGTCCAAGGTACACAACGCAAAGAAGAAGGGGGAGTTGGCCTCCAAATAATATTCGAGATGCTACAGGCTCAACAGGCTGCTATTGCTCAATTGCAAAATCAACATAGGACTCCAAGTGTGGTCGAGCCATAGATCACTCGCCATACCGAGCTAGTGCCAGAAAGGTCGAATGGTAACGGATCAAGGACCGGTCCTGCAATAATAAAAATGCTCGAGGAGCTCACTAAAAAAATTGAGTCGGGAGAGAAGAAAATTGAAGATAATGATAAAAAAGTGGAAACATACAACTCCCGAGTTGATCAGATATAGGGGGCACCCCCGATCCTATAGGGTTTGGATTCGAAAAAGTTCGTATAGAAGCCTTTTCCTCATAGTGCGGCTCCGAAGCCCATTCCTATCGTATGCCGGATATGCCTAAATATAACAGGACCACCGATCCTAATGTACATATCACTTCATACACGTGTGGAATAAAGGGAAATGACTTAGAAGATAATGAGATCGAGTCCATTTTGTTGAAAAAATTTGGGAAAACTTTGTCAAAGGGAGCAATGATTTGGTATCACAACCTGCCACCAAGTTCCATTGACTCATTTTCCATGTTAGAATATTCTTTCGTAAAGGCATACGTCGGGGCCATAAAGGCCGCAACAAGAAAATCAGACATTTTCAATATAAGATAAAGCGATAACGAAATGCTGAGCGAGTTCGTATCCCGATTTCAAATGGAATGCATGGAGTTGAACGAGCGGAGTTCGATAGCTTCACGACAGTTGAAACAAAATTTGGTCGAGTATCCAGCTGTAACTTGGGCAGATGTTCACAATCGATATCAATCGAAGATCAGGGTCGAGGACGACCAATTAGGAGCCCCTTCCGGTTCAGTACATCCAAATAGGTTGGCAGTTAAAACCACGAGAGACGTCGACAGGGAGCCAAGGTCGAACAAAGAACGATATCAACCATATACCACAAATAGAAGGAACAATGGTTCTTGATGCAATCCCTCCCGGAATGATCGAAGAAGTGACCAAACGCAAAATTCTCCGGGACTTATGAGCAAAAATTATTTTGATAAAAATCATGTTTTTCCCATGGAGGCACCTCGATTATTAGAGTATAACTGTATCATCGACGCATCGGGCATTGTATCAGCAATTGGAAGGATCATGATACTAGGTGGCCCAGACCCATACAGACCGATCCGTCCCAAAGAAACCCAAATTTGATGTGCAAGTATCATGGAACGCATGGTCACAAGATCAAGGATTGCAGGCAACTGAGGGAAGAGGTAGCTCGTCTATTCAATGAGGGTCATCTTGAAGAGTTCCTCAGCGATCGAGCTAAGAATCATTTCAGTGAAAGGGATGCCAACAGGAAAAATGAACAGGAGGAACCCCAGCATGTCATTCATATGATCGTTGGTGGGGTCAATGTTCCACAGGGACCCATATTCAAATGCACTAAGGTGTCAATCACTAGGGAAAAATGAACCCGAGATTATGTGCCCGAAGTCTCCTTATAATTCAATGACGAAGAAGCAAAAGGCAATTCTCAGCCACACAACAAAGCTCTGTTAATTTCTATCTTATTAAATAAAGTTCAAATTAAGCGTCTTTTAGTGGATCTAGGTAGCTCAGCGAATATCATCCCATCGAGGGTCGTGGAGCAACTCGGCATACAAGATCAAATTGTGCCCGTAACTCAAGTCTTAAACGACTACAACATGGCCAGTGAAACGTGGTTAGAACCATTCAAGATACCAAATTCCACATGATCGAGGGCGGTTTGAGGTATAATGACTTATTCGGAAGACCTTGGATCCATAACATGAGGGTAGTCCACTCGACTCTCCACCAAAAAATGAAATTTTCGACGACGGATTGTGTAAAAATAGTATACGGGGAGCAGCATGCCGCAAAGGAAATTTTTGCGTTCGATAAGGTAACACCGATATCAACACTATCAACTTTGGAAAGGTCGAGCATCAAATGTAAAAAGGAAGCCAAATATCAATCACAACCACCAGCCTCGACCGAATCGTGAAAGCAGGAGATAGAAGAAGAAGAGGAGAATTTTTTGACCTCGAACCTTTATTGTTCCCAAAGACTCCGATGCCACCAAATCAACAATCGAAGAGCTGGAACAGGATATACTGATCGAGTACCTTCCCGTGCGAAAGGTATACCTAAGAACAGGGTTAACCCCGAAACTCAGGAAAAAGCTTATTTAGTTTCTTATTGATAACATTGATTGTTTTGCTTGGTCCCACTTAGACATGACAGGGATCCAACTAGAGATAACAACGCATCAGCTAAGTCTTGACCCCAGGTTCAAACCGGTGAAACAAAAGAGAAGGCCCTAGTCCGAAGTAAAGCATGCATTCATAAAGGACGAGGTAACTAAACTTCTCAAAATAGGTTTCATTCGGGAGGTAAAGTATCACAAATGGCTAGACAATGTAGTCGTCATCACTAAAAAGGGAACAAACTTAGAATGTGTGTAGACTATAAGGATTTAAACAAGGCATGTCCCAAAGATTCTTTTCCACTACCTAAAATCGATCGGATGATCGACGCCATGGCTGGCCACGAGATCCTTACCTTTCTCGATGCCTATTCCGGGTATAACTAAATTCAAATAAACCCAGAAGACCAGAAAAAAACTTCATTTATCACTAAGTATGGAACATTTTTCTATAACATAATGCCCTTTGGGCTAAAAAAATGCCAGAGCTACTTACCAACACCTAGTAAGTAAGATGTTCGAAGAACAAATAGGTAAGTCAATGGAAGTTTATATTGATGACATGCGAGTTAAGTCCCTGCATGCAGAGGACCATTTGGCTCATTTACAGGAAATGTTCGAGATTTTGAGGAAATATAACATGAATCTCAACTCCGAGAAATATGCCTTCGGGGTTGGTTCAGACAAATTCCTAGGCTTTATGGTGTCGAATGGTGGGATCGAGATCAACCTCGTTAAAATCAAGGCCATAGAAGATATCACCGTCGTGGACAGTGTAAAGGACGTGCAGAGGCTAATTGAACGAATAGCTGCTTCAGGTCGATTCATCTCGAGGTCGTCGGATCGAAGCCACATATTTTTAACTTTGCTCAAAAAGAAAAGCAATTTCACCAGGACCCTGGAGTTCCAACAAGCATTAAAGGAATTAAAGCAATACCTATCGAGCCTACCACTACTTCATACTCCAAAGGCAGATGAGAAACTCCACTTGTACTTGGAAGTATCAGAAATCGCGGTAAGTGGTGTCCTAGTTCGGGAAGAGCAAGGTACACAATTTCCCGTTTATTATGTAAGTCTAACCTTAGGAGAAGCTGAAACTAGGTATCCACACTTAGATAAATTGGAAATTGCACTAATAAGCGCTTCTAGAAAGCTAAAACCATACTTTCAATGTCATCCCATATGCGTATTAACCACTTACCCACTTCGTAATATTTTACACAAGCCCGAACTATCGGGCCTATTGGCCAAATGGGCAGTCAAACTTAGTGGGTACAATATCGAGTATCAACCTTGAACGACCATCAAGTCCCAAATTTTGGCGGATTTCATGGTTGATTTCACGCCAACCCTTGATCAAGCCCAACTATGCCTTAAAAAAAGGACTAAGTGGTCGTTGCAAATATAATCCGATTTACAAGTCCGGAATCGAATCCCACAGAGAACTAAGGCTTAGCTATAGGTATTCAATATCGCTAAGAAACACAAGTCAAAATAATTTCCTAATTATAAATATTATAAAATTTATTTTTATCTAATTAACAAACAATTACTAGAAAGCAGTAAAACTATCAATTAACAAGGATAAGGATTGGAGAGAATATTACAGAGGTCTAGAGTTATGATTTTCCCTATTGTCGGAATCCTTTCCGCTACGTCTTCTATAAATTTGCCTAACTCTTATCTAAAGATCATAAGCACTCTGACTGTTGTAACTCTCTCCCGAGTAATTACCACAATTACTAGACATATTCTCCCAAATTACGCTAGCTGGCATTAAGTGTGGCTCACTCGGATCGCACCAAGTAAGTTTCGTTATTCCTAATCCCACCTTTAAACCCTCCGTATTGATCCCTCATATATGTTAGGATTTATGTTATTCACCAACTACCTAAATATGCACTCTCTCCCGAGTAATACACACTGAACATGCACAGTCGATTGAGATCTCTTCAACCAACCATAATAATAACGTAGTTTAACAAATAGAGAAAATACTACGGCAAAACTATATTAACGTAACAGGAAAATCATCCTCCAATAGGTTCCATCAAAACCCTAGATAACAAATTAGCTATTCATAATAGTATACATGACTACAATACTAGAATTCATAACCAATAATGGAAATAGGAAGAAGGAAGTGAAAAACTCGTATAAGAATTCTCCGCCTTGCTCCTAGTGTGTTCTTGCCTCCTTAGGTCGAATCACCAGTCTAATGTCGTTTCTCCTGTCCAATTTAAAAAGTGGCATTTTTAAATCTATTTATATGTGTAGGAAAAGAGCTAAACGTGTAGGACAGTCCTATTCAAACCAGGAAACAAAATAAGCCTTTAAAACTCGGACTGGATCTCGCTCGAGGCCTGACGTCTCCAGCCTAAGGCCTGGCGGACCTGGCCCCAGGCCTGGAGTCGCCAGGTCTAACGCCTAGTTCTTTTTGGCCTTTGCCTTGCATCGCCTTCCTAACGCCAGCGTCAAGCCTGGACTTTGCCTTTTATCCCCAGCCTAACGCCAGCGTCAAGCCTGGACTTTGCCTTTTATCGCCAGCCTAACACCAGCTTCAAGCCTGGCATCACCAGGGTCTCTCATTCACTGTTCTCGAGAACGCTTTCAACGCTTAAGTATCCCTTTTTCTCTACTTTCATCTTCAATTCACCTACACACAAAATAGACTCCATTACGCGCGAATAAAGTGTAATTTATCATTAAAACATATACAATGCCAGGAAAATAATGTACGAAACTATAGAGTTATAGCCACACATCAATACCCACACTTAAACATTTCTCGTCCTCGAGAAATCAAATTACACTTGTAGACACAACCTTGAGCACTTTGTTTTTACACAATTGAGGCACACCACACCAATAACCATGGTTTATAGCAATAATTAAACTCTAGCATATGCAATAACATACACTTCCCTTTTCTTATGCCATACTTCACGAATATTCACAACAAAAACAACATGCACCTAACAATCCTAGCCTGAAAAACCAACTCAATGTCACAATGCACTCATGGTTTGAACATCCAACATCATAGAGAGAAGTCTAATAACGTTACCCATCCCTCGTAGAACCATGTGCTCTCACCATAAGAATAAGAGAGTAAGTTGAATCCACATATTCAAATAAAATGCTCAAATATATTTTAAGGACTCATACACATCAAAGAATATCGCTCACTCTCAGAAAAGAAGTCACATGCATGCAATTTGCACCATAGGCTTGCCCATAATGTAAATCTCTACTATTGTAAGCTCACTCGATCTAAAATCAATTAAGACTTTTTCAGGGTTGTAATGTGGGCTAAGGAACGGGTAGGATATATTTAAGAATAGTGGTTCACTCTCCTAAGCACTTTACACATCACTTAATAATATTTTTTCGCAAATTCCTCATTCCCCTTGAATTTCACAAACAAAATCCTCCCTAACAACTTACCCTTCTTCTTTAAGCACTACTTTAATTCATACCCACTAGCAAGAACAAGACAACAATTTATTAATCTCTATTTTTCTTTCTTTCTTTCTTTTTTCCAAATTTTTGTTTTTTTTCCTTTGCAGTTTTTGCTAGTGATGTATTACTTTACAGAACAAATGCACCTTTCTTCCTTGCATTGGTTCCACTCAAAAGCCACCCACACTTTGTCCCTTCTTACTTCTTTTAGCACTCATTTCACAATTAACGTGCTTTAAGAGGTAAAAGGATCAAAAATATCAATTAAGAACAAAAAGAGTATAGGCTTGTAATGTTGGTGCCAAATAGATGTCTATAGGTCAAAAGGGTTAGCTAGGGACAAATTTTATTTGTGATAGCGATAACGCTCGAAAAGACATTAAAGAAAGCCTAAAATCATTTTTCACACCGAGTTTCACCAAAAAATTTGCTTTAACTCACATACCGGGCAAGTTCTAGACACAAGTACAATACATGAACTACACAAAATCTCACCACACGTGGAACAAGATTCACTAAGGATGGTCTTAGACCGATTCTCAAACTAATGCAAGTATTCACAGATCCACAAAATATTATGCATTAAGCACAAAGTGAACATAGACAAGTTAATGAGACGTAGGCGTCACACAGCATTCTATCCAAATAACGAAGGCATCATAAGCAATTTTAGCTCATAGGGAAGATACTACACATGTCAAAGCCTAAACATGCTACTTTCAAACAAGTCAAGGGCACCTAGGAATCTCATCTTTCTTCATCCATTTATTTCCTAATTCTAATCTACTATAAAAATAAAAAGTAATAAAAGGAAAAACTACTACCCGGTTCGAGCAAAATCCCTGAAAAAGAACCGCGGCACAAAGAAAAACCAAAGGAAAATTACTACACTACCTACCAAGAAAATCTTTTAGACTTAAATCCCTCAAGAAAATTGTCTAATGGATCCATCGTCGGGCAAAGTCCAATCATTTTTAAATTTTTTTTTTTTAAAAAAGTATTCAATTAAACTAATACAGCTAAAGTAGCATAGAAAGTCACCTAGACAATCTCCTCACCCCACACTTAAAATTGTGCATTGTCCCCAATGCACACCATACTAATAAGAGGGTAAAGAAACTCCCTGGTAGGCCAAAGGCCGAAGCACTAGCAGCTCATGGGGTGCTTAGACATCTCCAGGCTTGGTCCTTCGTGCGGGTACCTCACACTTAGTTCCAACCATCTGGTTTGTTGTTGCATCCTTCCAATAGCTTTGCTTTCCATTCTCCTAGAAAATCAAAAATCGATACTACAAAACTAATACAATTAAAAAAAATAAAAGAAAGCAGTAAAGTTGGGTTGCCTCCCAACAAGCGCTTGATTTAACGCCGCGACACGACGCGAATCACTTTCTGCCTCCACTTTGAACTTATGAATTAGACCCCAAGTTTTGATTCTGCTCTATGATCATGCTCCTGGGGTGGTGGAGCGAATGTAACTGGCCCAATAAAACAATGTAATATTCTGCACTTCTCAGCCTTTAGATGAGGTGTGTACTCCCGACTTTCTAGCAAGAAGAATTTCAGAATGTAGGCACCTTGTTCCTCATTCCTTGACTCCTCAAGTGGCTCGGATGACTCTATTTCTATATCATCATCCAAACACAATGTGGAAAAATGCTTCGACTGTGGACCAATGCACTCAACAGCATGAACATTGGGACTGTCAACATCCTCAGCACCAATGATACTAGATTCAACTAAATAGGTATCATCAATGTCATTGGTTGACTCTAGTATCTCTTCTATAATATCGGCATCCTCAAAATCTAGTTCAATTGATTATTGGTGTTCTACTCTGGCCTGCTCCACTAGCACCTCAATTTCTGTATCTAATATGCTCTTCTTGGATACTATTCACAATATTGGCTTGTTGAGCATTAAAATCTTCAACTAGTTGACTCACTTGTGCCTCCAGGTTGTGAATAGTTTCCTCTTGCCTTTCTATCTGCCGTTGTATTTTACTATTTTATTCCACAACGCACTTTAACATATCCTTTATCTCTTTCAGGTCATCATCCCTAGGTTCTTTGTTCCTATTAACTTCACAAGAAAAAGAAGAACCATCAAAGTAAGGGGTTGGGGGAAGATAAGGAATATAAGCACAACCATGAAAGTGACCATCATGAACACCACACATATCACACATATTCCACATATAAGATTGAGTTGATGCACATAACTGTCATGGGTGGTTTCCTCCACAATAAGCATTAGGAAGATCAATAGTAGAATTACCAACATCAAAACTCTCCTAATTCCAAGATGCCTTGTTTCTAAAATCAACAAATAAAACAAAAGTTTAAAAAAAATCAAATAAAATAAATTTAGAAAATTAAATAAAAGTTCAAACTTGAAGTCTAGCAATATGTACACCTACAACTACAATATTAGTGTCTCGGCAATGGCGCCAAAATTTGATCACGTCCAACTATGCCTTATAAAAAGGACTAAGCGGTCGTTGCAAATATAATCCAGTTTACAAATCCGAAGTCGAATCCAACAGAGAACTAAGACTTAGTTACAGTTGTTCAATATCGCTAAAAAACACAACTCCAAATAATTTCCTAATTATAAAGATTATAATATTTATTTTTATCTAATTAATTAACAAATACTAGAAAGAAGTAAAACTATCAATTAGCAAGGATAAGAATTGGAGAGAAGATTACGGAGGTCTTGAGTTATGATTTCCCCTATTGTTGGAATCCTATCCGCTGCGTCTTCTATAAATTTTACTAAGTCTTCTCTAAAGATCATGAGCATTCTGACTATTTTAACTCGCTCCTAAGTAATTACATAATTTACTAGACATATTCTCCCGAATTATGCTAGCTGGCATTAAGTACGGCTCACTCAGATCGCACCAAGGTTTTGTTATCCCTAATCCCACATATAAACCCTCCGTATTGATCCCTCATATACGTTAGGAGTGATTTTGTTCAATAACTACCTAAATATGTACTCCCCCGAGTAATACACACTAAACAGGCACAGTCAATTAAGAGCTCTTCAACCAACCACAATAATAACGTAGTTTAACAAATAGAGAAAATACTACGGCAAAACTATATCAACGTAACAGGAAAATCATCCTCCAATAGGTTCCATCAAAACCCTAGATAACAAATTAGCTATTCATAATAGTATGCATGACTATAATACTAGAATTCATAACCGTTAATGGAAATAGGAAGAGGAAAGTGAAATACTCGTAGAAGAATTCTCTGCCTTGCTCATAGTGTGTTCTTGCCTCCTTAAGTCGAATCCCCGGTCTAATGTTGTCTCTCCTGCCCAATCTCAGTCCAATCTCAAAAGTGGCATTTTTAAGTCTATTTATATGTGTAGGAAAAGACCTAAACATGTAGGCCAAGTCCTAGTAAAACCAGGAGACGAAATAAGCCTTCAAAACTCGGACTAGATCTCTCCCCAGGCCTAGCGTCACCGGCCTAACGCTTGGTGGACCTGGCCCCATGCCTAGTGCTGCCAGGTCTAACACCTAGTTCTGCTTTGCATTTTCCTTGCATCGCCAGCCTAACGCCAGCTTCAAGCCTAGCCTTTGCCTTGCATCGCCAGCCTAATGACAGCATCAAGCCTGGCATCGCCAGGGTCTTTCATTTACTGTCTCGAGCATGCATTCGACGTTTATGTATCCCTTTTGCTCTACTTTTATCTTCAATTCACCTACACAAAAAATAGACTCCATTACGCGCAAATAAAGTGTAATTTATCCTTAAAGCATATAAAATTCAAGGAAAATAATGTACGAAACTATGGAATTACAGCCACACATCAACCCTCATACCCAAAGTTGAAAAAGAATTTTTGTTAAAATCAGGCACATCATCAGGGGTGTGGACCCTTTTCACAGACGGTGCTTCGAATGTGAAGGGGTCTGGGTTAGGCATCGTTCTGAAACTGCCCATGAGTAACACTACTATTAGGAAGTCTATAAAAACTTCTAGGTTTACTAACAATGAGGCCGAGTACGAGGCCATGATTGCAGGTCTCGAGCTAGATAAAAGCTTGGGAGCAGAAGTCATTTAAGCCAAGTGTGACTCGAAGTTCGAGAAGATAGAATGCAAAGGTATTTGGACAAGCTGCAGGTAACTTTGCACCGTTTCAAGGAATGGAATTTACAGCATGTAACTCGAGAACAAAATACTGAGGCCGACGCACTTGCAAAACTAGGGTCATTGGTCTAGGAAGATGAGTTCATCTCGAGGACTGTCGTTCAACTTTCGAGATCAATCATCGAGGAAGTCCATGTTGAGATAAACTCTACAAGCTTACCTGGGATTGGAGGAATAAATATATTGAATACTAGAAGAACGAAAAACTCCCATCGGACCCCAAAGAATCGAAGGCCATATGAACCACAGATGCTCGATTCATATTAGATGAAAACATAACATTATACAGAAGGACATTTGATGGACCATTGGCAGTGTGTTTAGGACCTGGAAACACCAATTATTTTTTATGAGAGGTCCATGAAGGCACTTGTGGGAACCATTCCAGTGTTGAATCGTTGATTCACAAATATTAGAGCAGGATATTACTAGGATAGCATGGAAAAAGACACTAAGGAGTTTGCTCGAAAATGTGATAAATGTCAAAGGTTACACCGATGATCCATCAGTTCGGAGAGCAACTTCATTCAGTCCTATCCCGTGGCCATTCATGAAATGAGGAATTGACATCATCAGCCCTCTGCCAATTGCCCCAGGTAAAGCTAAGTTCATTTTATTTATGACAGACTATTTCTCTAAATGCGTTGAAGCATAGGCATTTGAGAAAGTAAGGGAGAAAGTGGTTATATACTTCATCTCGGATCATATCGTATGTCGATATGGGATACCCGCCGAAATAGTGTGTGACAATGAAAAACAATTTATCGGCAGCAAGGTAACGAAATTCTTCGAGGAGCACAAAATAAAAAGGATATTATTAACATCGTACCATCCTAGCAGGAACGGGCAAGCCGAATTGACGAACAAGACTATCATTCAAAACTTGAAGAAAAGGTTGAACGACGCTAAGGGGAAGTGGAGAGAAATGTTACCCGAAGTCCTTTGGGCATATCGAACAACATCGAAGTCTAGTACGGTGGAAACCCCGTTCTCCTTTGTATACGGCTCCGAGTCGTTGATTTCGATCGAAGTCGGGGAACCTAGAGCCAGATTTTGACATACGATGGAAGAATCAAATCACGAGGCTATGAATACCAGCCTCGAGCTTTTGGATCGAGAAGTTGTGGTCATTCAGATGGCTGCGCAAAAGCAAAGAATCGAGAGATAATATAATAGAAGAACCAACCTTCGCCACTTCAGAATCGAGGACTTTGTTCTAAGCAAAGTCACCCTCAACACTCGAGACCCAAATGAAGGAAAACTAGGCCTAAATTGGGAAGGACCATATCGGGTCCTTGGTATAATCGGAAAGGGGTCTTACAAACTCGGCACAATGGAGGGCGAACAGTTGCCCAACAATTGGAATGTATCACTCCTCAAGCGGTATTATTGCTAAGGTATGACTTTCACCCTTTCCGTTCGTATTTCATACTAACTTATTGCAGGTGTTCGATCGAAGACGTCGAGAAACTCTTCAACATGAGGACCATAGGTTTTATAGCATGTGTCGCACTCTTTTTCCCATAGATTAGTTTTTATCCCAAACGGGTTTTTCAGGAGAGGTTTTTAACAAGGCAACAATTATGTGCTACCTGAGAAAAATTCAACAGTATCCAAGGCTTCATTTCAATCAACCTCAAATACTGGGGAGCATCACCCTCGGAGGTTATATTTTCGAGGAAAATACTTCATGTCAAAGGGTCTAGATAGGGAAACTTTGTAATGGGCCAAACGGTCGAATGAACCGTGACCATATAGATTAGTCAATCCCAGATGGAAATACATGTACGCATGTATAAATTCTTTCAAGAAGCATACTTTCTATATCAAATATGGGTCTCAAAGAAAACTTTCTACTATATGAGCTCTGTACTTATGATTTTGTGAGAAATGGGTCAAGGGCCAAGCACAAATATACCTCGAACACTCGCGGACTTTCATCGGCGATTGGTGTATTCGAGTTATCTAAACTTGAATTTATAAGACCTCAAAGAGGCACCCCTTGATCTATAGGCCAAGGCCATTATCTTTGGGGAATAACACTTCGAACAAGTTCGAAGTGTTTTTGGGAAGTAAGCCCAAGAGGCATACCTAAAGGCTACAGCCAAATTAACGTGGCTCAGAGACGTCCGAATCCTGCAGTAAAAAATAAGCCTTCGAATTCTTTGAAAAATCGATTTACAAAAAAGGCTACCCTCGGCAAATAACCTAAAGGGACTTCGATAAAATCAGCCCTCGAAAAAACATAGAGGTATCAACTTATCTTAACACAAATGTACTAAGGCACAAAAAGCCCAATGGTTGAAAAATACATGCTAAGGCATAAAGAAAATTTATTAATTATTTTTTAGCCGAAAGAGAGGAATAATAGCCATTTTTTTGAGAGGTCATATCTGCCCGATCTAAAGAGCCTAAGGGCCAATATACTTAGAGTTCGAGATCCGACCCAAGGGTTCGACTATCCCGAGCCCATATAAAGAATAATTTGACTATGGCTTGGGGACTCGCCATTATCCGAACGCAAACCCTAAACGGCCTATGCCTCAAGTTCAAACCTTATTCGAACTCGACCATGGTGACTTCGAGGACGTCACCCAAAACCAAAGTCTCGAATGCATCGTTCAAAGCATAAGGTTGTGTTGAAAATTTTACAAGGAAAAAAACATGTTTACAAAAATTGAGACGTCATTCAAGAGAAATTTTCTTTTATATACTGATGAAGAAGGATATGTACAAGAGATCGATAGGGGTCTTACAAAAAAGGAAAAGAAAAATAAAATCCTAACTATGCCCGGGGTTGGTTTCTTCCTCGGGAAGCTTGTACTTCGGGCTCCTCGTCATTATTGGACCCTCCTTAGCTACTTTTATCATCATCGTCACCGGAGAAGACAAGAAACCCGTCATCAGTTTCAAGCGCCTTAGCTTGCTATCTCTTCGGAGAGGTCAAAACCTTGAGCATAGATTTCCTCGATTGGTTCCCTCCGTGGTTGGCACTTCCCCAAGTCATTGCTTCATTGCTCTCGAGCGGAAGCCTCCTTTATCTGCATTTGAGTAGCCTCGGCATCAGCCAAGTACACGACTATGGGTTTGTCAGCCGCAATCTTCATCTCCCCGACCTCGCCTTTGCCTCAGAAAGCTTAGCTTCGAGCTCCTCGATCCTTTTGGCCTAGGCTGAACCTTTCTCTTTAGCTCCCCGAAGTTGGGCCTCGGCCGATGGCAGTTTGGCCAAAGAAGCCTCTTTCTCCGCAGCAAGGCAGTCCATGTTCTCCTTCCACTAATCACAGTCGGTTTTGACTTGGTCGACCTCCCTTCGGAGCAGCTCGATCCTTTCCTGCTTTTGATACAACTGAGATATTGAAGTATTAGCCTCCACAGTTGGGTCGAGACCGTACTCTTTCAAAAGGTTAGTTACCTGCTCCTCTATCTCGACTTCTTCCTTACGAGCCTAGGACAATTCAGTTCGGAGGTCTCTAAGCTCCTCTTCTTTCTGCACATAAAGGTGTTTGAGGGCATCTCTCTCCTCAGTAAGCCTTTTTAGATTGGCCTCACACCGGCTTAGCTTGGGTTGGGACTTGTTGAATGCTTCCCAATAGAGCACCATGGTCTATGGAGAAAGGAAAGAAATCGAAAGGGAGGAGATAAAAGCAAAGGTAATAACAGGGAATGAAATTTACCTGGTTCAGGATACGATGGGCCTCATTGAAAACCATCGTTGCATCTAGGTCGGAAACGTCATCGACCCCCGCAAGGCAGCCACAAAATATGTCTTCCCCATCATGGGTCGTTCCTATATCGGGGGTCTCCAAGGATCGAGGCTCCCGAAACTGCCCTTCGGAGAATTCAGGGCCGAGTGGCGAATTGTCAATATTAATTGCCCAAGCTAGTCACTTGAGGCGCTCTCTCCCTTCGGAAGAGCCCTACTACCGGACCCTTCGAGCACACTTACCATTTGCTTATCACAACAGGAATTATCTTTTCCCCCCGATGGCTCCGGACTTTGCTCGAAGTACCTACCGAGATCTCCTCGGTCTGAGGATGAGTCTCCTCGACCATCACCGGCCCAATTATATTTGGAGCCTCGACGCTCCCCTTCTTTCAAGGCACCAGCTTACAATCGACGTCTTCCCCCTCCTCCTTTTTATTTCGTAGCTTTTGGGCTACACCGGTAGATAGAGCAGTAAAGTTGTCCATCAACTTACGAGCCCTACTCTTCTTAGACTCTAGGGTATCAGAAGGCGAGGCCCTTCTCCTCTTCTTATCCTTGGTTGGTTTAGGAACAACCTCTTCCCCAGGCAGGGTCGGCCTCAATTCAGCAATATCCCGGAGGCCTGCATAAAAGGAAGTCAAGTATGTGTAAGAGGAAATGTTTCACAAAAGGACGTCATAAGCATACAAGATAAACTTACCATGATTTTTAGCCTGCCATCTACCCCCTACAGAGTTACGCCACCAGCGCTCGGCATGGGAGGAAGTTGCAGCTAGCTTCCGAACCCAGTCTTCAAGGTCGGGGACCGTGTGAGGCATCCAGGCAACCGCTGCATAACAGATAAGAGTTTTACACAAAGCAAAAAGTAAAGTACAAAGATTAATGGCTAACACATATGATCAGGGTTCCACTTCTCGGGGAATGGTAGTTTTTCCTCGGGGATGAAGTCACAGGTCTTTACCCGCACGAACCGGCTCATCCAACATCGGTCCTTGTCCTCATCGATACTTGCAAAAAAGGACTTCGTCGATCAGCGTTGTAGCTTGATTAATCCTTGATAAAGTTTTGGTTGATACAACCGTATAAGGTGTCTGAGAGTGAATTCCAACCCCCTGGCCTTACCAGAGAAGAAACCGAGCATAATCATGATGCACCAGAATGAGGGATGCACTTGGCCGAGGGTAACCTGGTACGTCTTGCAGAAATCGATGATAACTGGGTCAAGAGGACCCAATGTGAAGGGGTAAGTTTAAACACTTAGAAACCCCTCCATGTGAGTGGTGATACTTTCTTCGGGGGCGGGGATCTGTACCATGAGCTCTGGCCCCCAGTTGCAGTCTTCCTTCACGACGTGGAGCTATTTTACCGTTATCGAACAAATATACCTCGATACATGTTCACATCGGCCAAAGATCGATGGAGGGTTCTCGACTTTGAAGTCACTTTTTAGGACACAAGCACCGGGAACAATTTCGTGAAGGAGCGGTTCCACCGGCGTTTTGTCACCGGCCGGTCGGGAAGAAGAAGAAAAGGCTTTCTCCTTTTGAAGAATGGTTTTGGAGGTTTTCGCCATTGATTCAGATGAGATGAAGCGGAAAGAGGTGGATTTTAGTATTTTTGGTCCCAAAAGATCGAATCAACGGGCGGTGGAAGAGAAGAGATGGAGAGAGGAAGAAACTTAGAGAAATTGGTAAAGATGTAAGTAAAGGTTTGATTGAAATGGGAAACCTGTATTGATAGGTTCACGCCGACCGTCATTGGCAAGCATTTAATATTTTGGGGAATCAAACTGATGGGACGTTCGGTCACCTCAAACGCTTACATCATAGAGATGATGTCATTATCGGTGTTTCCAAAAAATCGAGGCTCAATTCGTTTCTTATCATTTTATTTTAAGAAATGAGGGAACTATCTATATACGATGGAAATCGGGGCTACCTGATTTCGTTTTTCGATGGAAAAAGTGGTGCCATGTCGGAAGCTTAAGACGTCGAGCTCGGGGTCGAAGTTCCTTTCCAATGTCGTGATCGATATTAGTTAGTGAGGTCAGAATAAGGCATGCTTCGTGATGATGCCGGTATGACTCAGTAACGGAAAGAGAGAGATACCCATAACGGGCCGGAGATCACGTCGTTAATTTCGGAATGGATTGATTTTAGGCGTTTAAACAGTTGTCAAATATGATTTCCTACTATAATTAGAAGTGTACCTTATTTAGGACTCCCCTATTATATAAAGGGGGATCCCATTCATTTGTAAGGGACATTGTTTACTAATAAGAAAATATACGCACATTATTCTCTTGTTATTTCATTACTATTCATCAGAGTTGTTTTATCATTTGTTATTCTTGTTATCATACCTAGAGATTATCACAGATCGAGGTCGAGAGTTAGCTTACACACAGGTTTGATCTATTTTATTCTTTAATTTATCTATTTCATTTCTTGTTTATCATTTGGCATTGAATTAAATCTCATATCCTTAAAACCACAATACAAGTCTAATTGTTACTCGAATTTTTGGGTAAATATTCAAACATTACTAGAACATGTAGCTATTAACACCACCATTTATCGGGATAATGAACTATCATAAATTGAGAGGTCATTACAGTTGTTATGGGTCCATAATTTATTATATATTGATGGTTAGGAGTTCATTTGTAATTATATATCTGACTGATAGGATTATACAACAGTAATAGTCCAAGCTATTTCAGAAAGCAACCATCAAAAAATTAAGTTGTATAGTATTGAAATGCAACCTTGAGGTCATGGACAACCAAAACAAAAGTGAAGTATGAAAAGCAGCAAAACTCATAAAGGAAATGCACGTGCAGAAATTGTTGCAGTAAAAAGCCATCTGCTATACCAGCAATAGCAATAAAAGAAAACAGACAAAAAAAGTTGTAGCAAAAAGCCATCTGCTATACCAAAAATCTTATTATCATCCAATATCATCATTTTCACTATAATTTTGCTCAAATTTCATTCACTTTCTTCATCTTCATCAGATTCTTCTATCTCTTCATTATTTTCAATAGCATTAATATCATGTGTTCTTTCAGTTTTAGCAATATCTTTTTTAATGTCATTTACTTCCAGTTCACCATTTTCACAGGTAGCAATCAAGATCAACAATGACATTCAGAAGTACTGCGGGTAAATCTCCATCTCCTTAATACGGGATATTTGGGGAATTAATATGGCTTCTAGCTTTTATTTTGCACAGTGCCCACCAATCAACCCTATCGTTTCTTTTATTGGGATATTCTGCAAAATATACTTGTTGTACTTGTTCAACCAACACAAAAGGTTCATAGGCATAGCTCGAGAAACTTTTCTTATGATTGATAATGATTAGGCCATATTGATTATGGACCTTCAGTCCTCGACCCACTATTGGATCAAACCAATCATATCTGAATAACACAAGAGTAGTTCTTTTCTTTGTCGGATTAGAATACTGTAGTTGTATCACGTCAACGAGTAATCCATAGTAGTCACATTAATAGACACTCCAACTTTTTCCTTTGATGCACACACCACTACTCATAGTTATTTTGTTAGAGCCATATGTTAGAGTGTCGAACTTATAGCCATTCCTAAGATATTGAGGCCATGTTTTCACCATCTTATAAGGACCAAAAGCTAAGTCTTTCAACCGCTCATTAGTTATGCTATTAGTTGGATTAAGAACCTATTAATAAAAGAAAAAAAAAGACCATTAATATGTTTAGTTAAATATAAATTTTAAGTCAAGACAAATAAAGACTACACTTCTTTTATTCAATTATAATTTACTCACATAAGTTTCAAATCACTTGGCAAATCTACTATTTGTCTCTTTATCAATTTGCTTGAGGCTAATATTTTATGAATTCCTTTTCAATTCATCTTCAAATATGCTACAAAAGCAATAAAATTATAGTTAAGTTAGCCCATTTTTCGCCTTCTTTTTCTAAGTGTGCAGCTCCCTACAATTAAAATATATTTTAGTATATTGTTAAGTAAATAAATTAATTATCTAATCAAGATTCAATTTAGACTCTTATCGCTCAAAAATATACATCCACCGAAACTGAACTGGACCACCGACTATTGCTTCATATGCTAAATGAATCGGCAAATGTTCCATGGGATCAAAGAAACCAGGAGGAAATATTTTCTCTATTGTTTACTATGAAAATGGTAACGATAATTGAATTTGTAAATGGGATTCTAAAAATACGTGATCTATTCCCGAGCTAGTTTGTTAGGGCAGTTAGTACTGAAAACGCGAAGTAAAATGATGAAAAACGAGTTAAGTAAGGCAGTAATCGAACCAATGAGGGACTATTGCTCGGATGCAAAGTCGGCCTGCGGATACCTCGGGGCCGGGATTTGAGCCTATCTCGAACTATCGAGGGCAGTCGGGAAAGGGATAATAGGCAAAAATATAGCTAAGAAAGGCTCTATATTATCAATATTGAGCAAAGTAACGAAGAACAAAAGAGAAAACGATAAAGTACTAAAGCAACCTCGGGCCAATAAAGATAGATAGTTTAGAAGAAAGAGATAGGGAAATATACTATTGCACTTTTGGAGAAGTGGAGCAACATCAGTCGTTTACAAGGTAGGGTGGTAGGAGGTGAACTCGGCTATAAGTACATGTATATTGATTACAAGAGTACGAAGATGGGACGGCTTGATGCAACTCATTGTAGGCTCTAGATAGGTCGGGCCTGTCAGACGTAGCCATGTGCCTAGGGGGCTTACCCTTCTGTCCTGATCCCAGCCTCCGTTCCCTCCGAGTCGGGCTTCGACGAACCCCGAGGTTGAGAACCCGGTCGTGGCCTCCCACCCTCGGGGTCTCGGGGCATGCTCCCGAAATATCATGATAGCGAGAAATCTAGTCCTCTGATTTTGCCGCGTACAGATAGCCTTTGTGTTTCCCATGCCGAAGTGATGGGAAATGATTCTGACACTTGACTCCTTGAGCTCCTTTTGACGATATTATGCTGGCGATTCGAATCGTGGCACAATCTTTTATGATAAATGGCATATCTCATAGACTCCTACTCACTATTCTGTCATTTCCGCTCCTCAAGGCAAAAGTACTATCGTAGATTCGTTTTTTCAAAGAAGCAGTAATTGCATTCGCCGGTCAATCTTCGCAAGCCTCGACGACTGTGTCATTTTTCCCTTATAAATGAGGGCGTTTTTGCATTGTTTTTCCCATCTCAACAATTCCGTTGGCACTCTTGTCTTTTCCTTCTCACCGTCTTCCTTTTCCTTTGAACATCATGATAGAAGCTTCCGATCTCACGGCTGTTTGGAGGAGTTCCTTTGGACTGCATCGTGGACTTCTGCCGGGGCCTCCCTTCATTGATCATAAGCATGATGTCCCGATACTACTGCGATCGTCAGTATGTCAGCCTTTGCCGCTGGTGTTGGCCCGAGTTGGTGATGGATGGGGAGTCGATTTCCCCTTTGCATAGACGGCTGTTCAGATTATGCACCACTACTCACTCTCCTACCGAGGCCTGGTGTGGCACTTCATCCCTGGGGTTTTTCCTTTCCCAAGGGGTAAAGTGGCACCGCCGACTGTTGAGGCCGGGCCCGCCGAATCTTCAACCTTTGGCTTCGGTAGTCCATGTCTCTTTTCTTTGCCTCCTCTACGTCCCCTTCTTTTCCTCTCTTTCGTCTTCTCCGATGGAGATCCCTTGGGGGATTGAGCTGGGAACCTATGGGAGGTGGAGGTCGAAGGAGTCACCCTCGAGGATATGTGCTCGAGGGTGCGGCACCCGGAGATGCTGATACCAGAGATGGACTCTCGAGGGCGGATTGGGCGCTCGAGTTTCATCACATGGACATCCTCCCATTCCTCCACTTTAGGTGTAGATTCTCGTAGGCCTTTGTAATTTGTATGTAATGACCCTTCGGGGGCTTTGTAATCGCATGCCATGACCCCTCGGGTGCTATTGTACACAAATCTTCATAAATAAGAATTTATTTTGCTGGCTTCTGCTTCCCTTACTTCGTTTTGTATCTGTCTATTCTTACGCCCTTCAGGGCTCTTCGAATGTCTTCTCTTGTTTGTTGGCCGTTGACATCTGTCATGAGAGTTCATCCTAGTCTCTAGCTGATCGACATGGCTCTCCCCCGACCTTATTGTCGTATTTCGGATTAATGGTGGACCGATTTGATAAATTCGGGCTATCGAGGCCTGCTAAATTATTTGGAGATCACGTGTCGAATTTTGGGGCCTTCAGGAACGTTATTCCGAGTGAAGGTTACCCTAGGCCCCCGGGGGTCCCTATCAATCTTGGGGTAGATAGCTAGTTTAGGACGCATAAGGTTGGCTTCCGCTGAGGGGTTTACCTGTGTTTGGGCGCTTCCTTGGGCCCTCGTGTAGCTTTGGCGATCAGAGCTTCCGGGGTTTACTCCTCCTGTTTGGGAGAGGGGGTCGCGGAACTGGGCGCTTGCCTTGCGTCAAGTGTCGGAGCTTAAAGCTCATCGAGGCCCTATTTTTGGGGGCCGGGGATCCTGACGCAAAATGCTGCCTCGAGCACGGAGATAATACACACGGCTCCCCGAGTCTTGACTTTTGTTGGAGGAAGTTTTACGGATCGGGTATCGACCCATCAATTTGTATCGAGGCCGTTGGCTTCCCAGAGCTTTCCTCGAGCAGGTGAATCGTCATTACTTTTTGCGTATAAGTGTGGCGGCTTCGGCTTCTTTGTGGGACTTTACTATTTTTAGGCTACTGTACCTCCGTTTTGGCATAAGGTTCTCTCCTCTTTAGGTGCAAAAAGTGTTGGCGCGCGTCCTTGCTTGATTTTGTCAGTTTTACCATAGTCATGACAAGCACTTCGGGGCCGGCATGGCAAAAAGTGGATAGTGATGTTCCCGACACTCGGGAATAAAAGGATTTCGCTCTGGAGATAGCGTCCTTGATAAGAGAGGAACACCTGGAGATGGCAAGGCGGTACTGCGGGTGGAGCGAGGGGGTAACACTGCGGGCGCTTTCCCCAGATGAAGGCATCGCGGACTCAGTTGATGGGTTCTTGAATGTGCACCTATACACCTTCGCATTTGGGTCCCCGATAGGGTTGTGCTCGATTTTTGCTCGAAGTATCAGGTCACCCTGGTGCAGATTCACCCGTCGTTCTAGCGAACAGTGCTGATGATGAGATTCTTCGCGGAGAAAGCCGAGCTTGAGTTCACGCTTGATCATCTCATCAGGCTATATCGGCCTTTTCATTATCGAGACCCTCTAACCCTGAGGGGTCATTTGTCCATGCTCTTCGTTGTTGACAATGAGGAGGCAGAGACCGAGAGTGGGCTAGTTGGTTTGTCTGAGTCCGGATGACCGATATTATTCCTGTGGAGTTTTTGCCATTTCCCGAAGGGTGGAATTATGTACGTGAGTGAGGCGCTTTGTCGCTTTTTCAGATTTTGGTCATAGCGAAAATCAGTTAAATAACAATGTTATCTCCCTTGTTGCAGCAACTTCGTGGACACCCGGTGAAGTCCATGATCTGCCCGGCTGGGTTCGGAGGCTGGTGACCTATTTGTCTTTACGACGAGCGCAGGTGGCGAGCTGTGTTTCGTGTCAGGTGGGGAGCGGAATATCAAGGTACGTGCATATATTGCTTTTACTTGAGGTAACACCCTCCCCTTTCATCTGTACTGGATTCGCCGTTTGCAGATATCAGGCGGTTCCTTGGGGCGTAGCAACGCTTTTTCAAAGATGAGATGGAGTCGTTGGACTCCGGACCGAGGGATGACAGTAAAAAGAGGGTTCAGAGCCCACAGTGTGATGGAGCCTTTAGCGGTGCTGGTCGGGCTAGTATTTCCGAGGACGGGGCGTCGCCCGAGTCTAGTATTCCCAGAGCGTCTGATTCCCAGCCAACGACTCCTTTGAGAGAACACGTCGTGCCCGGGGCCGGCTCTTCTGGGGTCGTAGAGGCAAGATCAATAGGAGCGTGTTCTGATTTTGAGGAAATCCGTCATCTTCACTTTGTGGTGAGTTTGTGCGCAGTTTCCTTGTATCCCGCACCTTCCTCCTCTCATTGAATCTTTCCTACACAGGCCTGCGATAGGCTTAAGTCCGAGCTGCTCCGTCAAGGGTCCAAGTTTCTGAGAATTCTGGATGAGGGAGAATCCCTTAGGCTTCTTTGCAAGGAGAAAGAAGTCGAGCTACATCATTGGCGATATGAGGTGAACCGGAGCTCAAACTATGAGAGCTATTTGATGGGGCAGGTAATTTCCTGTAGTACGTGCGTTGCTTCTTTCTAATCTCAAGGCTAATTTCCTCTTGCCGTATCAGTTGCAGAAAAAGGTGGAGGCCTTGGAGTACCTTAAAGGCGACGTTAACCGCGTTGGGGCTGCTTGCAAAGAGCTAAGGGACCAAGTGCAGGCTCAAGCTTTAGAGGAGGCGATCCCCTTGGCAAAGGTCTCCACCTTCGAGGTCCAACTCAACTTGACCCGCGACAATGCCAAAGTTCAAGGGGATATGATTAAGAGACTTGAGTCTGATCTCTCAAAGGTCAGATCCGAGATAATCAATGCCCGGGCGAAAGCGGCATTAAGCCAAACAAAGACTGATCGTGAGATGGCGATTTGTATAAAGGATGCTACTGACGCCCAATCTGAGTTGAAGCGAGCCCTCGATCATGAGAAGAGGATCCCGGAGAGAGGTACTCGAGGAGGTCAGTGCGAGGGGATTCATTCTCTCGGAGGAATTGGCTCGAGCAAGGGCGGAGGAGTGTGACGCTCGGTCACTTCTTGTTGATGTTGCGGAGGGCGAATTTGACAAGCTATAGCCCTTTGGCGCAGAATACAGGTTCCGTCATCTTTGTCGCTTTGTTTCTGATACGCGCAGGGCGTGTGTGTAGGTGGAGAATGCTCTTTCGCGCATGTAATATGAGAAGAATTTTGAAGCTTTATTCCCTTTGTATTTTTTTATGTCGTTGTCTTCGATCGTGTAGACTGGTTTTTGGAGCTCGGCGAGGGCTTCATAGACTCGGACCGATTTGACGGACCCGAGGCTCTTAAGTGTGATTTTTAATGCGAGTAGGTGCCGGAGCTTTCGTGGTTTGGCCTGGCTGTTTAGGCTCGGTCTCCGAGTCGGGGTCCGACTTGAGCCTTCTTATCCTTGAGCCTTCGTGCCCGTGCGGGCAGGTGGTGGCTGTTTTCATCTTTTGACCCTGGACACTTTGTCATTTTCGACTGTTTCGGGTCTAGTCCCTGAGTCGCGTTGCAACTTGAGCTTCAATTGGCTTTCGTGCTCTTTCCTGCCTGCATGGGCGAAGGGCGATGCTCGTTAGTGCTTCTGGGTTGAAACGACTTCGCGGGCGCGTGGCCTCGAGATTTAATCGGCTGACGATGGCATCATTTGAATTGTGCCTTAACACAGATTGCATCTTAACTTGTTTTTGAGTCCAGTTTTTGAGTAGCGTTGCAACTCGAGCTGCAGTTAGCCCTTATGGTTCTTTTTCCCGCATGGGCGGATGATGATAGCTCTTTGTGCTTTGGTTCGAAGTCACCCTACGGGCGTGCGACCTAGAGATTTGTCTTCGTTGACGATAGTATCGTTTGGGTCGTTCCCTTAGGCATATTGCGGTTGAATTCTCCTCGGGTTCAGTCTCCGAGTCGGGATCCAATTCGAGCTTAATATACCCTCGAGCTCGTTCGGGCTGGCGATAATGGTTTTTATTTCCTACCCTTGGGCGTTTTGCGATTTTTTGGGTCCAGTCTCCGAGTCACGTTGCGATACGAGCTGTAATTGACCCTTAATCACTCGTGATTTTCCGGCCGCTTATAGGGGCATTTATGCCGTGCCCTTAGGCGTGCTATAATTTTTTAGGTCCAGTCTCCGAGTCGCGTTGCGACTCGAGCTGTAATCGACCCTTACATTTTCTTGAGATTCCGACCGGCAGTAGTGGCATTTATGCTGTTTGGTCGTTGAGACCTTTTAGTATGTGGCCCGTAGGCTTGCTTAGTTAACTATTTTTTATCCGGTCTCCGAATCGGGTTACGATTCGAGCTCACTTTAATCCTCAAGTTGTCAATTTTCAAGCGGGCGACAATGGCCCTTATGTTATATGGTCGTAGAGACCTTTTAATATGAGGCCCGTAGGCTTGCTTAGCTGGCGACAATGGCTTTTACGTTGTTTTTGCTCGTGGGCTTTTGTAGGCTTTGTTTCCGCTCGTTAAGGTCTTTTTGAATATTTTTGCATGACCCGTCGTCGGTTCTGAAGGAACCTCGATTTCAAGTCGTAGTCGGCAATGTTTTGAGCACCTCGTAAGGTTCATAGCTCGAAGGTTGAGTAGATCGACGCTCTTGCAATTTTGGAGCCGACGTGGTCGGAGCTTGCTTTTTGCCTGTTGAGGGAATCCTGCTTTTAATCGGTTCTTTCCAAAGTATATTCGGAGGATTTCTTTTAGCTACAGTCGGGCATCCCCGAGTCGTGTTTTCTAGGTTGTATCAGCCATTTTGACCGTAGTCATATGCGTTTGGCCGTAGCCATTTTTGATCCCAAGCGGCAGTTTTAGACGTCTACACCGAGGGTATGCCCTTTAGGGATTCTTACAAATGCGATGTATAGCCTAAACTGCAGGATTTTCATGCATGTTGAGGTCTTACAACTTGCCATGCGTATTGAGATCTTACAGTTTGTGGAGGATAGATCTAGTTGTGCCGAGGTTTCCCGCTAGGGTCTTACAATTTTTTATTTTCCAGTACATGGCGATTGGCGGCAGTCTTCGAGTCATCGAGTTATTTAAGCCTGAAGACCGCTTCTCGTGAACTCGAAGTTGCCTCATGAGGGCTTGAAGAACCCGGCGTCCCGACCCTAGAGTCATCCGGGCACCGAATTTTTTAAGTCTCCGAGTATCTCGAGATACATTTGGCGGAGAGGTCTTTGCTGTGAATATGCTGAAATAGCCTTCTTCGAAGCATGAAGTTCCTAAAAAACATTCTTTATTGCTTGGCGAAAATATATGTCGTAAATACATTTTGTCCCGTTGCTGTGAGTCTAGTCCGCATGGGTGCGACTTCTCCGATTATCTGATGTGTTTATATGATTCTGCATTGGAACTTAGAATAAAGGATTACAATCTCTTCGGATTCCCTTCTTAGGGGTAAGCTGCCCTGCTAATAATCTTGTTGGCGGAACCTTCTTCATATTAAAAACCCGGTTGAGGAAAGAAAGCTCAACGTGCCCCGCGGGGGCTTCGGTTCTTTTAGTGGGATTTTGAACTACTGAATGCCTCAGCTGACTGCCTGCATACAGGTTAGAGAAAAAGAAAAGAAAGGAAACGATAAAGGGGCAGAGTAGTTCTTCCTTTCTGTGGGATGTGTAGGCGACGTTTCAGGGAGTGAGCTCTAACGTAGCCTTCTGCCACGTTCGACCGGGCCTGACCGAAGATGTGGTTCTGCTTACCCTTTGATCCCTTCGAGGGCAATGCCGGCGATGGGTCACATGGTGAGGGATCTCCTCTCGTCTCTTGTAGCTAAATATTTTAGTCCCGCGTTTGTCGTGGGGTTTCACCCCTTTGGCGGGGCAGGGTCAGAGTCGTCTCCGGGCGACGTATCCGCTATCGTCTGTATAAAGCATCTGCGCCCTGTGCACTCGACAATTCAGCTCAAGCTTGAGCGGGTTGCACATAGAGAGCGATCTGATTGTTGTGGCGATTGCCACCAAGAACATATCAAAGATTCGGCGCGAGAGCGATGTCGGTCCGGACTTCCCTATCGGCTTTCGTCTGACATCGTCGGTATAGTTGGCTGAACCACCTGTACTCATAAGCACATGCTTTATTTGAAATAAGTCAAATGAAAGAGGGGATTACCAATACGTTAATGCGATGCCGAGGCGGAGTCTCGGTGTCCCTTCCCTCGGGCGCGAGGGTGTCCTTTGGGAGCATTGTCCGGGACCGTCCTTTTCCGGTGATGGGCACTTGCACTCTACACTCTACGGATCTTTGAGGGGTGTCGCCATCATTTTACAGTCGTGGTAAAACTCCGTGGCTCGCCAGCTCCATTTTTTCTGATCTCTTTCCTCCCGTGGAGCTAGATTTGGGTCTGTCCGCTCAATGATACTTTGTGGCGACCTTTGTTGAATAGCTTAGTTGTTACTCTTTTGGGCCTGTGATCTCGTGCACTTCGTGGTTTTCGTGCCGGGCCGTGGTTTCCTAGGAGGTGTTTCGGTTTAATAGGTCCGAGATGCCGGGCGTTCCTGGCTTCGCTTATGGTGATCCCGATGCTTGGTACTGTAATGTTGAAATCGTACTCCATCGAGCGAGGTTTCCTTGCCAGCTGTGTCTTGTTGAATTTGGTTCCATTGGGGATTCCTCGAGGGTACCGCCTTTGGACTATCACCTTATTGTTGCGAGGCGGGCTGCACCTCGAGTCGTTTCTTCCGCTCGCGGCACACGGACGATGCCTCCATCGCTCGATGTCAGCTTCTTTTCCACGAATCTGCCTGGATATGCAGAACCCGAGAAGGTTCCCAGACGGTCTTCTATGGCCCTGATTTGGGACTGGTGTCGGTTGCGGGCATCCAACCAAGCCTTGGCCGGATATCTGACCGGGCTTTGCTTGAAATGCCATGGAGCTGTCGGGTATGCTTTGTTTAGGCTTTGGGCGAAGGCCTTTGTTGCCCAACTACTCGAGACCAGGAGCGGTCTCATTCGTCCTGTCAGGGAGTGGGGTGCGGCTACACGCGACACTTTATTTCTTCTTCGTTCGGCCTCAGGTGCATTGGGCCCTCTTGGTATTGCTTTGATGGCGCCGGTGCGTGCTTCCACGGAGGACCGCGCTAGTACGGTGAGCGGGTCTACAAGGTCAGGTGCCGGGCAGTGGTGCCACATCATGGTTTCTTTCGGGAGAGTTTCTTCGAATATCCTTATTTGGACGGGCTCGAGTCCAACATCTTGGAGGTCGCTGTCCCTTTGTGAAATGAGTTCCGGGATCGTATCTTGGGGAGACGATCACTGTAAGAGCTTCCACGAGCATGATTCGATCCTTTCGATGAGGTCCCCCAACATCCTTACTGCGACGGGGTAGATCATCGATCCGTTGTTGCTCGATCTCTCGGGTTCTAGCTTGACATAAGGAGATATTTTCGGTGCTGCCGCGTTGGGAGTCTCCTGGCGACTTTGCAGTCGAGCGATAGCCAAATGTCGTTCCTGTAACATTTCAAAAATAATATGAAGATTAACTTCCTGTTCTACCCGGTCCGGGATTTTTTGGGCATGTGTTGGTCAATATGCTGTGTGCCGCTATTGGTGCGCGAGGCCTCGTTGCCATGCTGCACGGCGTGCATGCCCGCGTTTGCTTGGGCCGATCTAGATGAGTTATCCAGGTCCTGCGGTGTCGTGCCAGCTGTTGGAACAACCATATTGTTTTCTCTGTGATTTGCGGGGTTGTCGTTCTCGATTTCGCTTACCGAGCCGGACATTAACCTGAAATCAAAAGATCTTGGGCAAGAAAAAGTGTGAAAGATAACATGCGTTCGAGTGACGAAACTAGCAAGAAAATAATCACTATTATTTTTAGCCCCACGGTGGGCGCCAATCTGTTTATCGTGAAAATGATAACGACAATTGTATTTGTAAAAGGGATTCTAAAAATACGTGATCTATTCCCGAGCTAGTTTGTTAGGACAGTTAGTGCTGAAAACGCGAAGTAAAAGGACGAAAAGTGAGTTAAGCAAGGCAGTAATCGAACCAATGAGAGGCTGTTGCCCGGATGCAAAGTCGGCCTACGGATACCTTGGGGTCGGGATTCGAGCCTATCTCAAGCTGTCTAGGGCAGTCGGGAAAGGGATAACAGGCAAAAATATAGCTAAGAAAGGTTCTATATTATCAATATTGAGAAAAGTAACAAAGAACAAAAGAGAAAACGATAAAGTACTAAAGCGACCTCGGGCCAATGAAGATAGATAGTTTAAAAGAAAGAGAGAGAGAGAGAGAGAGAGAAAGACAGAGAGAGAGAGAGAGAAATATTATTGCATTTTTGGAGAAGTGGAGCAACATCAGTCGTTTACGAGGTAGGGTGAGTCCTCTTTATATAGGAGGTGAACTCGGCTATAAGTACATGTATATTGATTACAAGAGTATGAATATGGGACAGCTTGATGCAAGGCCTCATTGTAGGTTCTAGATAGGTCGGGCCTGTCAGATGTAGCCATGTTTTCCTATGGGGCTTCCCCTTCTGTCCTGATCCTGGCCTCCGTTCCCTCTGAGTCGGGCTTCGACGAACCCCGAGGTTGAGAACTCGATTGCGGCCTCCCGCCCTCGGGGTCTCGGGGCATGCTCCCGAAATATCATGATAGCGATAAATCTAGTCCTCTGATTTTGCCGCGTACATCTATCTTGCAAATTGTTATCTTTACTTTTTTCAAGCATATGTAAGTCTCTACTTTTAAAACAATTGCAAATAAACCTTTAAAACATAAGCTAACTCTGTTAAGGCATTCCAAATTGGCTCTAGCAAAAAATGTCGAAATGCAACTGGTAACAACCTTTCTAGAAATACATGACAATCGTGGCTCTTCATCCTTGATAATTTATAATCTTCCATGTCTATACATCTAGAAAAATTTGAAGCATAACCATTTGAAAATCTTAAGCTTTTAACCTATTCACATACCAACTTTCTTTGTTCTTTTGTCAATGAATATGATGCCTTTGGCTTCAAAATTTTCTCTTGATCCTCCTTCAATTCAAGCTCGGGATGATTGCAATATGTATGTACATCCATCCTAGCTTTTAAATTATCATTCATTTTATCCTTTTCATCCATTACTGTGTTGAATATATTATCAAACACATTTTCTCAATATGCATGACATCATGATTATGCCGAATAATATTCGTGCGTCAATATAGCAATTCCCAGAAAATACTTTGTTTTGCCCAATTATGTTGATCCCCAAATCCTGGAAACTTATCGGAGGCGCGATCATCGAAAATATTTGGTAAGTCACGCACTTTGTTCCAAGCTTCTTCACTAGACAAACTAGGAGAAGGAGCAGAGTGTTCAACTCTTTCTTTTAAAAATAATTTTTTATCCTTGCAAAATGAATGTCCTATTGGAAAAAATTGATGATGACAATCAAAATATGAAGCTTTTCTTCCATCTTTTAAGTGAAACGCCTTACTTTTTCCCATACAACTGGGTGCTCTAGCTAGACAACATTCCCGAAGCTGGGAAGTCATTGATAGCCCACATAAGTGCAGCTCGCATTGGAAAATTTTGTTTCTTATAAGAGTCATAAGTCTCAACCCCATCAACCCATAATTTCTTTAATTCATCAATAAGAAGTTGTAAGTGTAAGTCTATATTTTTTTCGGGGCTTTTTGGACCAGGAATGAGAAGACTTAAGTACATGTACGGGCTACTCATATACATGTCGGGTGGAAGATTATATGGTGTAATGATTACTGGCCAACAAGAATAAGGATGGGCCATCTGCCCATATGGACTAAACCAATCGGCTGCAAGTCCAAGACTAATATTTCGAGGCTCAGCTGCAAAGCTAGGATGGCATTGGTCAAACTTTTTCCATGCCTCTCCATCACTTGGATGACTCATTACCCCAGGTTCTCGATGAGATTTCCAGTGGCATGTCATATTTTCAGCAGTCTTTATTGACATATATAACCTTTGTAATTTCGGAGCTATAGGAAAATGACGTAGTACTTTATATGCAACATCTTTTTGCCTTCCATTGCCTCCTCTCTTAGGATTATAACGTGGTCATACTTTGGACAATCCACTTTATCTTTATTATCATTGTAATATAAGATACAACCTATCTTACATATAACTATCTTTTCATATCCTGGCCCAAGTTTTGCAATCATTTGTTTAGTCTATAGTAATTGTTAGGTAACTTAGCATCTTCAGGTAAGATCTCCTTAAGAAATAGAAAAATTTGGTTATAGCAATTGTCACTCATGTTAAACTCAGACTTAATGTTCAGTAGTCTGCAGACCGCCGACAACATAGAATGATTAACACATCCATCAAACAATGGCTCTTCAGAAACTTTTAGCATATCAAAAAATTCTTGAACATTTCGATTAGGAGGATGTTCTTCTTCACCATCAAAATTAAATCCATCACTTTCAAAGTTGAAACTATGACCAATTGCATCCAATACCATAGTGCTATACGGATTTTCTGTTATTATTTCAGGACATATTTCTTTTTCTGTATTTCTACTAGGTTGAGGTCTATAAATTGGTACAAAAGACTTCCCATGTGACTCCTATTGATAATAGTTAGGCATGAAACCATGCTTGTACGGATGTACTTTAACATCATGAGGTTCAAGAAACCCAATAATGTTTCTACATCTTGAACATGGACACCTTATACTCCTATAAGAAACGAAGTCATGTTGCATTAATGCAAACTCTACAAATCCATGCACACCCTCTAGGAACTCAATAGTAACTCCTTTTCGACTAGGCACTAGTGCATTATACATCCATATACGATCAGCTCTAAAGGAACTCATGCTTCCTATCTAACAAACAATGATAAAACAGAAACACTACTTCAGTACTTTATAATATATTAATTATTTCACCAATTTAAGCAGATTGATAGCTGTTTACCCTGGAATCCGGATAACAATTGAATTTATATGGGGTTTTAAGGATCCGTGAACTAAAAGATACAAAAGGTTTGGAATGAGGAAAATAAAAGATAAAGACTCAACAATTGCTGCTAAAGTAAATAATCGCAGAATATAATATTGCTTAGAACAATTGTGCTTGATAGCGTACAAGAATTGAGAGAGATGGTACTGTAGTGTAATGGTTTTCGATCCCCTCTTTATGGGGTCTTCTCCCCTTTTATACATTCTGATTAAGGGTAAAAATAAGGTAGGTAAATTAATTACATCGTGGATCCCTGTAATTACGCCTTAATGGCCTGAAGTGGTTGAGAAAATCACGTTTGGGCGAGATATCCGGCGACGCTTGGTTATCCGTTACGAGTCCGGCTTCCGACCTTGTGTGTTTCTCCATCCGGTGGTGACTCATATCGAGCTCTGCAACGGTCTCGAAATGACTCGACCTCGGTTGTTGACGTGGCCGTCGTTCTACCTTGCATCCAGGTCGGGTTCGATGGCCCCGACTTGCTCCGGACCAGACCCAACCCGGTCGGGCTCAAGCAAAAAAGGGTATCACCCAATACAATAGCACCAAATTTGGAAGAGTAAAGAGAAGAGAACTAGTAGAGGTTGCCTCTGTTTTCTATTAAACACATGTTTGTAAGTGGAGTTTATTTATTTTAAAAAGTATATGACTTCAGCTTTGTTTGCTAGTAAACTTACAAAGGACACATAAGCTTTTTTGTTTCTCCTATCATATACTAAGAGTATAAAATTATATTAATTTCAATCATCTTCACTTATCATGTTGCCCTCTTTGGAAATAATTTTACTTGGTTAACCATATGAAAAATATATCTTCATTATTTTTTTCTCAAACCCAGAAATGGTTATTGAATAAAAATATAAGGATAACAATCTAATAATCAACAGAAACCAAACAATACATATACATAGAAACATCTTATATCACATTATTGAAAGTTCAATTCTATAATAATATAGGAAATATGAATCATTGGGGGAAGTGCTCTCTGTTAGTTCATAGTTATGCTAAATTAAACGACGACAATAATTCTTGGTGCTAGGAAGGTATTGATCACTCACGATAAGTTAAACACTCATGGAAAGACCTATTTGCAGAGATGCTTTACGTACCGGAGAAATTTTAACAAGAAGCTTACAAGCGACAGTGATAGAAAGTTGTTTCCCTTCACTGAATTAGAAGATGATAGTTGAGGGTTTAGAGGAATGAAGAGACGTGGAAGAGTGCATAGATGTTTAGCGATTTTTAAGGATTTGAGATATAGTGTTCTATGAAAATAATATTACTAAAGATTTTAAGCGCCAACCCCTACAAATTTAAGAAAAATGATTGACTTGAGATTTAACTAGTATTATTTAATAAGGACTTATTTTAATTGCTATAAATTAGCTACACCTTTCTTCTAGCTAGTTACCAGATTCTTTTACGAAAAGGTATTTTATTTCTAAATCCTCTAAAAGATAGTGTAGATGAATTCTCTACAAATTTAGTTAGGACGCTGAGATAGGATAAGAAATAAATGACGGGACAAAATTGTTATATGTTATGAATATGTTAGAGTGGATGTCCATTGAATACTCCTAGACATCCCTATTCCATGAACCATTTGAGTTCATGTACTTAGTTAATTCATCACTTAATATTTGTAACCTTTAGGTGTATTCTTGTAACCTTTCATGTATCTTATATCCTATAAATAGGGTATTCTTTATCCTATGAAGAACACACAAGAAACACACTTGAATAAGATAGCTTCTACATTCTCCTCCTTTACATCTTGTCTCTATTACTATATTATTCTATTTTTCTCTCATTTCTTAATACGTTATCAACACGAGGTTCTAACCAACTGAGGTTTTCTGCTTCATCGGAATTTTATCTTCTTCAAAAGAGGTAGTCAGTTTCTTTTCCGATTCAGGTATACATTCCTATGTTTATAATGTTTCTATTAGGATCTTCTTTAACATGCAATGAATTACCATATGCATAACTTGTTTTGAATATGATTATAATAATTGCATTAGTATGAAAATAATAAGTTTCAGTTAATTTGTTTTTTCATTACATATTTTTACGAAGAAGTTTAATCATACACATAAATAAACAAGTATCAAAATAGAATTAAAATAATTAGACTAATGAAGTCGACGTCCAAATATTCTAACAAAATATGCATTTAGAAGGAATTCTTGCAAAATTTTCAAAAGGTTTAAATATGTATTCAATAAATTTATCACCTAAGTGTACAAACTAATTAATGACTTTAAAATTAACGACTTAACTATTAGATGTATCGTATTGATTGTTCAAACTTGTCAGAATTCATATCATCTAGTTTTATGCCTAGTTAGCTTATTGAAACGTATTCTAAGTAGAACAAAATTAAACTAGTACATATTAATTCACTTATTTATTCAATGAAAATATACTTACACGTCTAAAGTTTTGGTGGGTAATATTAAACACTAATTTATCATCGCACTGCACATAATTATTTGATAAACCTACATATAGAATATTAATACACGATTATGTACTGCACTGAATTTTTTCATTGGTAATAATTCTTGTCATTCTAATTCACTTATTTTTATGATAGTTTTCACTATGTCGAATTTATCAAAAGCTTGAATTTATGGCACTTGACATCTCTGGAAATAGCTATTTGCCATGGGTACTTGATGCTGAAATTCACCTTGACGCTAAAGGTCTTGGTGACACTATTAAAGAAGGAAATGAAGCATCAAGTCAGGATAAGGCGAAAGCCATGATTTTCCTTCGCCATCATCTCGATGAAGGGTTAAAAAGTGAATATTTAACCTTGAAAGATCTATTTCAATTAAGGACTAGTTTAAAGGAACGATATGACCACCTAAAGGCCACGGTATTGCCGAGAGCTGGTCGTGAGTGGATGCACTTACGACTACAAGATTATAAGACCATAAGTGAATATAATTCTGCTGTATATAGTATAATTTCCCAACTAAAATTATGTGGGGAACCTATGAATGATGAGGACATGCTGGAAAAGACTGTTTCCACTTTTCATGCGTCAAATATGGTGTTACAACAACAATATTGTGAAAAGGGCTTTAAAAAATATTCAGAGTTAATTTCATGCCTTTTGGTGGCCGAACAACATAATGCTCTTTTAATGAAAAATCACGATGCCCGCCCCATTGGATTAGCTCCATTTCCAGAAGCGAATCTGGGAATGATTGATCCAAGTTGACCGTATGAATAATAAAGAAGAAATATGTCTTCTGGATAGTGCTACGACGCACACCATATTAAAAGATAAGAGATATTTCTCTTATTTAATTATGAAAGAAGCCAATATAATTACAATATCTGGTAGTACAAAATTAATTGAGGGCTCTGGAAGAGCTACTGTGTTACTACCAGGAGGAACTATATTGGCTGTAAATGATGCATTATATTGTAGTAGGTCTCAAAGAAACTTGTTGAGTTTCAAAGATATTCGCCAAAATGGCTATCATATTGAGACTACCAATGAAGGAAACGTTGAATACCTTTATATTACTACAATAAAAGCGGAAAAGAAGTATGTGCTTGAAAAGTTTCCCGCATTTTCCTCTGGATTATACTACACTAATATTAGTGTAGTTGAATCACATGCCACAGTAAACAAGAAGTTTACTAGTGATTTTATTATTTGGCATGACCGGTTGGGCCATCCCGGTTATAATATGATGCGCAAAATAATTGAGAATTCACATGGTTATTCACTGAAGAACTAGAAGATTCTTCAAACTAAAGAATTCTCTAGTGCTGCATGTTCTCAAGGAAAATTGATTATTAGACCATCAGTAATTAAAGTTGGAGTTGAATCTCCTGCATTTTTTGAATGTATACAAGGTGATATATGTGGGCCCATACACCCTCCATGTGGACCATTCAGATATTATATGGTTTTGATAGATGCATCTACAAGATGGTCACATGTGTGCTTGTTATCAACCCGCAATTTGGCCTTTGCGAGGTTACTAGCTCAATTAATAAGATTAAGAGCAAAGTTTCCAGATTATGCAATTAAGACACTTCGTCTTGATAATGTTGGTGAATTTACGTCCCAGGCGTTTAACGATTATTGCATATCAACTGGGATAACAATTGAGCATCCAGTTGCTCATGTTCATACTCAAAATGGTCTAGCAGAATCATTGATCAAATGCCTCCAATTAATTGCTAGACCAATGCTTTTGAGAACAAAAATTCCCATTTCAGCATGGGGCCATGCTATTTTGCATGCAGCAGCTCTTGTGCGGATTAGACCTAAAAGTTATCATAAAGTCTCCCCAATATAATCGGCTTTTGATCAGTGATAACTATGATTTTAACACGTTTTATGCCCATACTTGCCTATGCATTGTGTATAAATTACCATAAAATAGGCCCACAATGCTTACAAGTTGCGCTTGATTGCAGGTTTGAGAGACAAGATGACAAAAGTAAAAAATCGGCTCAAAACGGAGTAAAACCTGCTCAAGTGTCATAGATCATTGAAGTGATGAAGTTCAGAGCTTGGTGCGGACCGCACCATCATGTCATGCGACCGCTTCAGAGAAGTTCAGAGAAGGCATAAGTTGCTGGTCCATTTCATGCGCCCGCGCAATCGTGACCTGCGGTCACACCAAAGAGATTCAGAAAGTTGTCTTTTCCAAGTGCAAGCGATGCGGCCGCGGTCAAGCTCACGCGGTCCGCAACCAATCAATGCAGCCGCACTACAGGTTCATGCGGACCGCACCACAAGAGTTTAGAGCCCATCACAAGCCACTCATGCGGCCGCACGACAGGTTCACGCGGCCCGCCCCGGTCTCCATGCGGTCTCGTGTCAAATTTATGCGGTACGCACCTGTTGCAGAGAGCAAGAATTAGAAGTCAAATAGTCAAGTGCGGCCGCGGTCGTGTTTGTGCGGCCCGCACGGACCCTGCAGGGGCAGTTTTGTCGATTTTTCCAGCCTAGTATAAATAGAATATTTTACCATTTTTAGGTCAAGTTTGGTACACCTGATAGTTGTTGCGCTCGTGAGACATTTGTATTGGCCTATTTTTGGCATTTTGAGCTTATTTTATCATAGATTATTGTAGTTTAACATTAGCAATTAATCAATATGGTTGTTTCATCTTCTATTTCATCTGTTTCTTCTCTAATTATGTCTAGCTAAACCCATTAGCTAGGGTCGTGGCTCAACCCTAGTGTGGGTAGTTAATGGGTGTTGAATTCTAGGGTGAGATTGAGATTGGGTGTTTGTTATTTGGGTTAATTTTGTGTTTCAATCTAGAATATGTGGTTGCAAACATGAATTCAAAGCTTAGTGGGTCTAACTCTTCTTGAGAAAGAGAGTCTATGACCTTAAAGTTGACCCAACAAGGAAATTGGGATGGACCCATGAGAATGGTAGTCCCAATTAACGAGTTAAACCTCGAGAGAGTAATTACCCTACTTGAACCCTAGTTGCTTGGTCAAATTGGCCTACCCAATTGGTCTCTAAAGAGTCAATTGGGCGAAATCGTTCTCTCTACCGAGAGGTGTGAGAATGAATACAATTGTGCAACGGTTATAACATAAGCCCCAAATTATCAATCTCCCCTTAGTTACTTCGACCCGTTAGCTAGCTACCTAGGTAGTGTCACGACCCTAGTGCTTTTCTCCAATAGTTAATCACAACTTAGAAAATATCTCTTTAGTATAATTTAGTTAATCATTAGTTTTAAAGTTAGTAGTTGATAAAAAGAAAACCCAAAAATGTTTGAAGTGACATTAGAAGCACAAACGCATTCTTAGTCTATACAAATACGCAACTCCATTCCAAGCTCCCTGTGGAAAATCGACCCCGATACCACTATTCGGGTAAAAGTCTTAGCGCCCGCTCTTCCTACCGTTGTGTAAGGTTGAGTTTGCTGCGATCACTTTTTGGCGCCGTTGCCGGGGTGCTTACGGTGTTGACTATCTGTGTAGCTAGTTTTGTGTTTTGCTTCTCTTTCCTTCTATTTAACTAATCTTGTTTGGGTCGATCCATCAGGTGCATATGGCTCTAAACGGAAATGACCCTCTTGGCAATGCCTTGGCGGGGGAGGAGGTTGAAGATGTTGATCAAGATGAGCTTCCGGTACCTCAAGTACCACGGAGAGCTAGAAATGCCAATGCAAATCCAAATGACCAAATCCCAGACCCTCCTCCGCCACCGCCAAGAGTGGCCCCAAGAGTCCTTCCAAACCAGGGTTATGCAAGTGCCATAGTTCCTCCCCAAATCCCGGCGGGGAATTTTCAAATCACCAATGTTATGTTGACGCTTCTCGAGCAAAGAGGGTATTTTACGGGCGCCTCGACCAAATGCATACAAGCACTTGAAGGGTTCGTAGATAACTTGCTGGGGAAGTAAACAAACAAACATGTCCGAGGATGCGTTGAGATTGAGGCTTTTCCCGTTTCTCTTCGGGGTAAAGCGCTAAATTGGTTGGAAAGAGTTACGGAATCATTCTATCACCATATGGGACGAATTGGCGGACAAATTCATTGCCAAGTTCTTTTTCTCCAAGTCACATGGAGGCGCTCCGTGATGAAATTTTGGCTTTCAAAACAAGAGCCAACAGAAACCCTTGCACGAAATATGGGAGAGATTTAGAACTATGGTTAAAGAGTTGCCAATAATGATATGACCGATGTGATGATTCAACAAACATTCTATAGGGGCATTAACACAACCAACCAATGTATTGTGAACCAATTGGCGGGAGGCATTTTATGAAGCTTCCTTACAATGAAGCTTGTGATGTGTTAGATGAAATGTCCGATACTTCTTCGGCGTGGAAAACCGGGCAAACGTTCCTCAAGGTGATCCTAATGTCATACATTTGCATAAGGAGTTGCATGATCATGTCCAAGCCATTGCCGAACTTACAACAACAATGAATCAATTGGCAAAGGCGCAATTGCAACAAGTTCAAAACCCCGCGCCAAGTCAATGCCATGGAAGGAAGTGAATATGATGAAACGAAGGCAAAGAGGGCAACAACCTCAAGGAAACTGTGATAACTATGATGATGGTAGTGGTTATTCGAACGAGTGCTATGATGAGCAAAGTGAAGAATGTCAATATGTTAACAACTACCAAGGGAATAAGGAAACCAGGGAAATCAAACAATGGCGTCCCCCAAGGAAAATTGGGGCAAATCAACAAGGAAGCGGAAAATTGGAATAACAACAAATCAACAACAAAGTTGTGGAAATTGGAACGGGAATAATCAAAACAAAAATTGGGGGAATCAAGGAAACAATGGTGGAAATTGGAATGAGAACAATAGCAATTGGAACAACAACAATGGTCAAGGTGGGTGGAACAATAATGGTGGTCAAGGTAATCGGGGGCAAGGCTTTCAAAGGCCTCCGATGTTTCAACAACCGAACAACCCGCCGCCGTTTTAATCTCAAGGGTCTAGCTCTTCCGGAAGTGATATGGGGAGAATAGAGATGATGTTTGAGCAAATGATGAAAAAGAACCACGATTCCGATGCTCAATTGGCTTCTCACAATACATCTATCCGGAACTTGGAGGTGCAAATAGGACAAATTTCTCAAGCTTTGAATACTCGCCCTAAGGGTGATCTACCAAGTGATACGGTAGTAAACCCTAAGGGTGGGCACAACAATCATGTGATGGCGGTGACCACGCGAAGTGGAAGAGGCGGTGATGTGCATGCCTCAAGAGAAAATCAAGTTATGGTTGATGAAGATGAGTTGCCATGATGATATGCCTTTGGGGGTTGAAGATGTAGTGGAACCAAGTGTGAGAAACGATGTGCGGATTGATATTCATGAGGGTGAGGAGGAGACACAAGAGGCCGTGAACCCGTCTAGGGAACACGCGATTGATATGCCCGAGCCGGTGGTGCCCAAAGCCAAGGCACCCTTGCCTAGGCCTCCTCTGCCCAATCCTCAACGGTTGGCCAAGCAAAAAGGAGACAACCAATTCAAGAAATTCATTGAGATGATGAATAGTTTGACTATCAATGTGCCTTTGGTGGAGGCACTCGAGCAAATGCCGGGGTACGCAAAATTCATGAAGGATTTGGTCACAAAAAAGAGATCAATGGAGTGTGAGACAATCAAGATGACCCATAAAGTGAGCGCAATTGTACACTCCATGGCTCCAAAACTTGAGGACCCCGGTGCATTCACCATCCCGTGTACCATTGGAAGTGCCGACTTTGCAAAAGCCCTTTATGACTTGGGGGCGAGTATCAACTTAATGCATATTCGGTTTTCAAGACTTTGGGAATCGGACAACCTCGCCCGACTTCAATGAGGCTCCAAATGGCGGATAGGTCAATGAAGCGGCCTTTGGGTATAATCGATGATGTCCTTGTTCGGATCGATAAATTCATCTTGCCGGCCGACTTCGTGATACAAGATTGTGAGGTGGACTTTGAAGTCCCAATTATCCTTGGAAGGCCTTTCCTAGCTACGGGGAAGGATTTGGTCGATGTTGAGGCGGGAGAGTTGACCTTCCGTGCTGGTGATGAAAAGGTGGTGTTCCATGTGTGCAAGTCTATGAGGCAACCAAATAGCACCGAGGTGTGCTCGTTTGTTGACATTGTCACGGCGGTGATAGTGGATGACACAAGCGCAATAATTAATGTTGAAGAACCACTTGAAGCTGTGCTTTTGAACATGGAGGCTAATGATGATGCCGGGAGAATTGAATGTGTAAATGCTTTGCATGGTATGAGCTCGTACTCTTATGAGCCTAGGAAGTTATCATTGGACCTTGAGAATCGCAAAACACCCCCAAGCAAGCCATCTATTGAGGAGCCGCCGGTTCTCCGTGGACAATGCTACCTTAAATCGTTTTTTTAGTCTTCATCATTTACTACCCTTTATTTTAGTAGGTGCTTGGAGTTGAAACCACTTCCTCCTCACCTCAGGTATGAATACTTGGGCCCTAATTTCACTTTGCCTATTATTCTTTCATCTTGCTTGACTAACATGCAGGTTGACGCCACTTTGGAGGTTCTACAAAAGCACAAGAGGGCGATTGGATGGACATTGGCGGATATTCAGGGTATAAGCCCCGCTTTTTGCATGCACAAGATCATTTTGGAGGAGGATACAAGGCCATCTCTTGAACATCAAAGAAGATTAAACAAAGCTATGCAAGAGGTGGTTAAGAAAGAGGTTATCAAGTGGTTGGACGCCAGTGTGGTTTACCCAATTTCGGATAGTTCATGGACCTCTCCGGTCCAATGTGTTCCAAAGAAGGGTGGAATGACGGTCGTCACTAATGCCAACAATGAATTGATTCCTACCCGGACGGCTACGGGTTGGAGAGTGTGCATGACTATAGAAAGCTCAACACGGTCACGAGAAAAGATCATTTCCCTCTACCATTCTTGGACCAAATGCTCGATCGTCTTGCGGGCTGGGCTTATTATTGTTTTCTAGATGGCTACTCGGGTACAATCAAATTCTCATTGCCCCGGAGGATCAGGAGGAGACAACCTTTACTTGTCCGTATGGCACATTCGCTTTCTCAAGAATGCCATTTGGACTTTGTAATGCCCCGGCGACCTTCCAAAGATGTATGATGGCAATCTTCACCGACATGGTGGAGGATAATCTTGTGGTCTTCATGGACGATTTTAGCATGGTGGGGGACTCATTTGAAGAATGCCTAGTGAACTTGGACAAGGTGTTGAAAAGATGTTAAGAAACCAATCTTGTACTAAACTGGGAGAAATGTCACTTCATGGTGCAAGAGGGTATTGTATTGGGTCACAAAATCTCAAGGCATGGAATTGAAGTCGATAAGGCGAAAATAGAGGTCATCTCAAGGCTCCCTCCCCCTACTTCTGTCAAAGGGGTGAGGAGTTTTTTGGGCCACGCTGGGTCTTACCGGCGATTCATTAAAGACTTCTCAAAAATTGTGAACCCGCTTTGTAAATTGTTGGAAAAGGATGTCAAGTTTGTCTTTGATGAGAGGTGTATGAAATCCTTTGAGCTATTGAAACACAAATTGACCACTACTCCTATCATCACCGCACCTAATTGGGAATTGCCTTTTGAACTTATGTGCGATGCGAGTGATGTGGAGGTAGGTGCGGTCTTGGGCCAAAGAATCAACAAGATGTTCCATCCGGTGTACTACTCAAGCAAGATGATGAATGAAGCTCAAAGAAACTATACAGTCACCGAGAAGGAGTTGCTAGCTATTGTGTTTGCCATGGAAAAGTTCCGACCATACCTTATGGTGGCCAAAGTGATTATCCATACCGATCATGCCACCCTTAGGTATTTGATGACCAAGAAAGATTCAAAGGCAAGGTTGATGAGATGGGTGCTACTTCTTCAAGAGTTTGATCTAGAAATTGTGGACCGGAAAAGAAGTGAAAATCAAGTGGCGGACCACTTGTCCCGCTTGGAGGAAGAGGGGAGGCCTTCCGACAGCCTTTAGATAAATGATGATTTCCCGGATGAACAACTCCTTGCGGTGTCTATGCATGATATGCCGTGGTTTGCCGATGTGGCCAATTATCTTGTGACCGGTATAGTCCTGTATGAGCTCTCTTCTAACCAAAGGAAGAAGCTCAAGCGGGATAGTTTGGATTACTATTGGGATGAGCCATACTTTTTTAAAATTTTCACCGATGGTGTGATTCGCCGATGTCTCCCAGAAGAAGAACAATTGAGTGTTTTGGAGGCTTGTCATTCCTCTCCTAATGGTGGCCATCATGGCGGGGTGAGGACGGCTTCTAAGGTGCTTAGTTGCGATTTCTATTGGACCTCCTTGTTTAAAGATGCCGGTGATTTTGTTAAGAGATGCGATGAATGCCAACGAGCCGGTGGGATTTCTAAGAAGGATGAGATGCCTCTCAACACAATTCTAGAGGTGGACATTTTTGATGTGTGTGGTATTGATTTTATGGGTCCTTTTGTGAGCTCTTGTGGGAACACGTATATTTTGGTAGCGGTGGATTATGTGTCAAAGTGGGTCGAAGCTGTGGCTTTACCCAACAATGAGGCCCGCAGTGTGGTGGCATTTCTAAAAAGTGTATCTTCACAAGGTTTGGCACCCCCTGTGCTATCATTAGTGATGGGGGATCTCATTTTTGCAACAAGGCCTTTGATTCATTGCTTGCCAAATATGGAGTAAATCACAAAGTGACCACCCCTTATCATTCTCAAGCTAGTGGTCAGGTGGAAGTTTCCAACCGAGAGATTAAGAGTATCTTTTCCAAAACTGTCAATGCCAATAGGACCTATTGGCCGAAGAAATTGGATGATGCTCTTTGGGCTTATCGGACTGCGTACAAGACTCCGATTGGTATGTCTCCATATCGGTTGGTGTTTGGTAAGGCTTTCCATCTCCCGGTGGAACTAGAACACAAGGCTATGTGGGCATTGAAGAAGTTGAACTTGGAATGGGATGTTGCCGCCAACCTCCGAGTGGAGCAATGGAATGAACTTCATGAGTTTAGATTCCATGCGTACTCCAGTTCGTCCTTGTATAAGGACACGATGATGTACCTTCACGACAAGTATGCTCGGGGTAAAGAATTCAAGGTGGGTGACATGGTTCTTTTTTTCAACTCCCGGTTGAGGTTATTCCCGGGAAAGCTCAAGTCTAGGTGGAGTGGTCCATTTGAAGTTGTTGGTGTAACCCCATTTGGTGCTATTGATCTCAAGAACAAAATGGTGAAGTTTTCCGAGTCAATCGACATCATGTTAAGCATTACTTGGGGAAGTTTGATGACAGCCACGTGGTGGCACTCATACATTTGAAGTGATATTGTTGGTAACATGCGTCGTGCCGCGACGTTAAATCAGGCACTGCTTGGGAGGCAACCCATGTCTTTTTCTTTCTTTTTGATTTCTGTTGTAGATTAGGATTTTTGAGCTAATGGTTTGTGAGATGTTGTAGGAATTGTGTTGAACCAATGCAAAACAACTGTGCAAAAAGTACACAGTCTCTGAACGGTGACCGTGCGGCCGCATCCCACTTTGTGCGGTCCGCACCGGCCAAAGAAAATATTGTCAAGTCTCTGAAGATGGTTAGTGCGGCCGCACCCTTTCTTGTGCGGTCCGCACCGGTAAAGGCCAAAAATGATCAGTCTCTGAATTGTGTTCACGCGACCACGTCCCACTTTGAGCGGCCCATGTGGTTCTCATGCGGCTGGAGGCCGTTTCATGCGGTCCGCGTGCCTTCGTTTCAGCAACAGGTAAATGGTAAGTCCCAGCGCGACCCGCGGCTGTGTTCACGCGGCCGCGCTGGACGGTAAGTGCTGGGCCCCGCTGTGTTTCCTTTAAATAGACCATTAGGGTCTCCATTAGAACTTTTCGCAAATATTGACCCCTGAGCCCTAAAAGTTACTGTTCACATCAGAGACCCTTCTTTGTATTAACATCAAGAGCATTTCTTCACTTTCCTGGTAACATATCTCTCACATTAGTCTTTACTTAGTATTAATTTAAACTTTATACATGTTCCCTTAGTTATACCTTCTTCGTTTTTTTCTTTTTGTTCTTCGTCGTTTCATGATTAGGATAGTTTTATGTTGTTCTTGTTGATCTTTGAAATGATGGGCATGTTATAAACGAGTAGGGACAAAGTAGGATGCTAAAACGTGAAAGATTTGAGCATTTTTTGTTAAACCCTACTTGTCCCTGTATTGGAAGCCCAGCGCTGCCGCATGCCTGGTTTGTACGGTCCGCGCCATGCCCCACGCGGCCGCATCCCATGTTTGCGCGGTCCGCATGGGTGAGGTTCAGAGGGAATCAGTTTTTAATAGTATGGCCAATGCGTCCGCATGACCAGTTTGTGCGGACCGCGTTGGCCCCCACGCGGCCGCACCCCCTGCTCATGCGGTCTGCATGGTTCCTAATCAGAGAGGTGTTCATTTTCCCAACTTGGTCAGTGCGGTCCGCATGCCTTATTTGTGCGGTCCGCACTGCTATCATCTGTCCTCTGTCTGTGTTTCTTTTCTGTACTTAAACTCTGCAATTGCCTGAACTAACAATGTTAGAATTATTTGTGTGCAGAAAATGGTTAAACAATGAGGGCGTGGAGCTAAACAAACCAGATGAGGAGGTGAATCCTCCCGGGGAGGAAAGGCTAAGCTGAAGAAACTCACTCCCCAACCAAAACTAAAGACAAGAAAGCAAGTAGTGGCAGATGAGGAGCAGTCGGGGAGTGAGTACCTTCCCTCTCAGGAATTAGCAGCAGATTCGGGGCAAGTCCCCTCAGTCCCAGCCCAAGATCCACAAGATATACAGTTTGAGTCGTCTGATGGCTCAGCAGCGGGTAGCGGCAAGTACTCCACTTCCCCCACAGCTTCAGAATCTGGGGATAGTGCTGACAGTGATGATGAGGTCCCGGTTAGTGGGGTACCCGAGGTTGGTGGTGTGGAACGAACGAGGAAAGCTGAAGTGTGGGAAGAACACTTTGTTAGTCAAGTGGCCTTCCACAAATTTCGGGAAATGTGGTCCAAAAGACATCTAATCCCTGAGAGGTGCATCATAACCAAGGACTTATTGCCACTCCTACCCAAAGTCCATGAACAATTTCAAACTAGAAGCGGGTGGGACCACTTCAGTGACGGGTTGATAAATGCAAATGAACACATGGTCAAAGAGTTCTACACCAATGTAGCCTACACCAAAAAGAACTCCACTGCGACCAAAGTGAGGAACAGGAATGTTGTGTTTTCGGGCAAAGCATTTAATGACTATTTGGGTTTCAAAGATGAAGACGAGACCAAATACTTGGAGAAGCTGGCAATGAAGGAGGAGGTTCGCCCAGGGTTGGAGTTCTTGGCACATCCGGGTGTTGTTCCGGATTGGGTGCAGGCAGGGGTAAAAATCTTAAGGAAGAACCTGAACTTCGAGGAGAGTGGGTGGCTCACCTTTGTTTGCAACAGGCTAGATCCCACTTCACATGACCAGACCGTCCCTCTTCCCCGAGCTGTGCTCATTGCTTCCATTATGGCTGGATTCCCTATCAATGTGGGGAATGTTATGTACAGGGCAATTACTGCTATGGGGATAGACAGTGTGTGGAACTACCCTTCCCAAACACTCTGACACTGTATTTTAGGGATTTGAAGGTGAAGAAAATGCATTATGATATGACAGTGCGCCCAATAGCTTCCTTCTCCTGGTTCAGTATTCAGGGGCCAGACAACCCAAAGGGGGACAAGAAAAGCAAGTCATCCACCTCTGCCCTGACGGGCCAGTCTGAGGAGCCGGTTGAGGTCGAGCCTTCTACAGAGTTTCCATCCATTCCAGCTGTTTCTGTCCCAGTTGATAGGCCTTCCTCTTCTGCGGGCCCTAGTTCGTCAGCTAGCCCTACAGTTCCCATTTCCCGGACCAACCCACCGACAGCCCAGCAGCTAGCCATGACATTGGCCAGTTTGAACAACTGGATGTCTGTAGCGACATCCATGTTGTCCACATTAGCCACCTCAGTGGAGGCCCAGTCTATCCCAGCCACTATCCAGTTTCCTCCGTCAATTGAGGAAACACTGATGACGCTTCTGGCCAACCAGGAGAAGATGATTGAGACTCAGACTGCCTTGACTAAGGCAGTCGGGGCACACAGCACAGCCTTGGAGAAATTGGCCCGGGAGCACAAGAAAATGAGGAAGTCCAGGGCATCAAAGGAGTCGGTGAAGGTAGTACGAGCAGATGTGGGCAAGCTAATGGCGGATCAGATACCGTTAGACTTGTTATTCGGGGACCCTGCCCCTCCAGCAGCAGTCCCAGTACCTGAGCCACAGCAGGAGCAGGCACCCAGGCCTATAAGGAAGAAGAGGAAGTTGCCCAGCACTGAGGGAGTCGTGATTGAGTTGGCTGAGTTTCATGGCACTCCTTCCGGTGATGTGCCAGATGTTCCACCGGTCCAGCAGCAGGATTCTACACCAGCTTCAGAGCAGCAGGCCGGAGACCAGTCTGAGGTCCAGCCTACAACAGAGGAGCAGGGGACGACCGGAGACCCCATGCAGACAGATCAGGCTTGAGGAGCCATTCTATATCCTTTATCTCTGTTTTTTGTGCTTATTTTGATAGTTGGCATTGGGGACAATTCCAGCTTTTATTCGTGGGGGTGCGCCCTAATATTTTGATTCTGATACATTTGGATGACTGTACATATTTATTTGATTTATAGTTTATGTTTTGGATTTGATAGTTGGCATGTATATAACTTTTGACTTTGGCTACTTCTATACTCTTATGTATATATTCATCCCCGTTGTATATTCTACTCCCCATTGTACATATTCATTTGGTTTTTTTTTCCTTAAATTTTTTCGTTTTTTGCTTAGTAGTGAGGCTCGTAGCCTTTTTTTTGGTATTGGCGTTTTCAATAAGCCCTTGTTTTCTTAATGCCAGGATTATTTCCAAAGGTAGAGTGTTGTGCGAACCGGGTGGCTCTTTCCAATGATAGATGGCGTGACAACCTTCTTAAGGGTTTGAGTCCGTTTTTGATTTTTCTTCTTTTGATTTTCAATATTTCGTAGTTAAGGGGACCTCAGGCAAGCTTCACTTGGGCCTAATACATTTGCCTTTGATCCCATGGTCGTGTTGACCAAACAATCATCATATGGTCGTGTGGGGCCATTGTGCACTTGAATCGTAACTAAGGTCGTTGTGGGCCCTCGACTCAATGTCTTTAGCAATCCTTGAGTGTGTGTGGTGAGAATTCGAATTGTGAGTCTAAGTTCCGAGCCGATGGTCTAGAACTTGCCCCGAGTGTTTGTTGAGGCGAAATCCTAGGTGAAATTGGGCTTAGGAAGTGATTATAGGCTCTCCTTGTTCCAAAATGCTAAGATCGAACAATTCCATGACCTACCAATGAAATGATCCCTAGTTAACCCCTTTGAGCCTTAAACCTTATTCTTTCAAGAACCAAAGCTACAAGCCTATACCCGTTCTTGGCACCCAAATCTTCCCTTGAGTAGATGGAAAATGTCTAAGTTTGGGGGGGAGACAAGAAAGGAAACAATGTGGAAAAAGGTACAAAAGCAAAAGAAAAGGAAGGCAATGAAAAAAGGAAGAAAAGACAAGACAAAGAAAAAGACCAAATTGAATAAGGTCAAAAAGGGGATTCAAAGAAAACAAAAGTGAAAAAGGTTGTGAAAAAGTAGAAAAAGGAGAAATGTGTTTGAATTGCATAAGAAGGAGTGACAGTGTGTCTCTCTAACACCTTGAAAAAGAAGTGAATACTCCAATGAGCCAGGAAAGTGTGCCGAAATGAATCAAAAGAAGTGCTTGAGGGAAGATTGAACCCACTTGAACAAAACATATCCTACCCTTACCCAAAAGCCTCTACAATGACTCCACAAAAAGCCCTATATGATCTTGAGTTGAATGGAACCTACATTAGTGGATACCTACATAAGGGGCAAGCATATGGTACCTAGAGCCGGACTTATGACCTTCTTTGTGAGAGAAATGAGCGAAAAATCCATCAACCTCGGGTTGTGTGTCATTACTCTAAAAGGTGAGGTTCGCTTAGGGAGAGTTGAGGATGTGTGAGTTTGGGTTCCACAATGACCAAGGTATTTGAGAAAGCTCCTTGATGAAATGAGTCAACCCTCGATGCTCTTGTGTCACATTTGATCCATAGTTCTTAAAAGCTTAAAATGTGTTAATGATGCATTCATATTGAGGGCAATTGTTAGTCCCAATTGATGCTTGTTAAGGTTACTTTAGGATAAGCTGGAATTACTTGTATGTTTCCCTTTTAGTAGTGGGTCTTATTTTATTCGCTTGAGGACAAGCAAAGGTTTAAGTTTGGGGGAGTTGATAACAATGATTTTAACACGTTTTATGCCCATACTTACCTATGCTTTGTGTATAAATTACCATAAAATAGGCCCACAATGCTTACAAGTTGAGCTTGATTGCATATTTGAGCGACAAGATGACAAAAGTCAAAAATCGGCTCAAAACGGAGTGAAACCTGCTCAAAGTGATGAAGTTCAGAGCTTGGTGCAGACCGCACCATCATGTCATGCGGCCGCTTCAGAGAAGTTCAGAGAAGGCATAAGTTGCTGGTCCATTTCATGCGGTCGCGCAATCGTGACATGCGGTCGTACCAAAGAGATTCAAAAAGTTGTCTTTTCCAATCGCAAGCGACGCGGCCGCGGTCAAGCTCACGGGGTCCGCGACCATTCAATGCAGCCGCACTACAGGTTCACGCGGACCGCACCACAAGAGTTCAGAGCCCATCACAAGCCACTCATGCGGCCGCACGACAGGTTCACGCGGCCCGCGCTGGTCTCCATGCGGTCGTGTGTCAAATTTATGCGGTCCGCATCACCTATTTCAGAGAGCAAGAATTAGAAGTCAAATAGTCAAGTGCGGCCGCGGTCGTGTTTGTGCGGCCCGCACGGACCCTGCAGGGGTATTTTTGTCCGATTTTTCCAGCCTAGTATAAATAGAACATTTTACCATTTTTAGGTCAAGTTTGGTACACCTGATAGTTGCTGCGCTCGTGAGACATTTGTATTGGCCTATTTTGGGCATTTTGAGCTTATTTTATCAAAGATTATTGTAGTTTAACATTAGCAATTAATCAATATGGTTGTTTAATCTTCTATTTCATCTGTTTCTTCTCTAATTATGTCTAGCTAAACCCATTAGCTAGGGTTGCGGCTCAACCCTAGTGTGGGTAGTTAATGGGTGTTGCATTCTAGGGTGAGATTGAGATTGGGTGTTTGTTATTTAGGTTAATTTTGTGTTTCAATCTAGAATTTGTGGTTGCAAACATGAATTCAAAGCTTAGTGGGTCTAACTCTTCTTGAGAAAGAGAGTCTATGACCTTAAAGTTGACCCAACAAGGAAATTGGGATGGACACATGAGAATGGTAGTCCCAATTAAAGGGTTAAACCTCGAGAGAGTAATTACCCTACTTGAACCCTAGTTGCTTGGTCAAATTGGCCTACCCAATTGGTCTCGAGAGAGTCAATTGGGCAAAATCGTTCTCTCTACCGAGAGGTGTGAGAATGAATACAATTGTGCAACGATTATAACATAAGCCCCATATTATCAATCTCCCCTTAGTTACTTCGACCCGTTAGCTAGCCACCTAGGTAGTGTCACGACCCTAGTGCTTTTCTCCAATAGTTAATCACAACTTAGAAAATATCTCTTTAGTATAATTTAGTTAATCATTAGTTTAAAGTTAGTTGTTTATAAAAAGAAAACCGAAAAATGTTTGAAGTGACATTAGAACCACAAACGCATTATTAGTCTATACAAATACGCAACTCCATTCCAAGCTCCCTGTGGAAAATCGACCCCGATACCACTATTCGGGTAAAAGTCTTAGCGCCCGCTCTTCCTACCGTTGTGTAAGGTTGAGTTTGCTGCGATTAGTCAGGAGCCAAATATTTCCCATATTAAAATACTTGGATGTGCAGTATATGTTCCAATTGCTCCACCACAACGCACAAAGATGGTACCCCAAAGAAGATTGGGGATATATGTTGGGTATGAATCTCCTTCTATTATAAAATATTTGGAACCTATGACTGGAGATTTATTTACGACAAGATTTGCTGATTGCCATTTTGATGAATCAGTATACCCAATATTACGGGGAGAAAATAAGAAATTGCAAAAGAAGATAGATTGGAATGCATTATCACTATCTCATTTAGATCCTCGAAAAAAGCAATGTGAACATGAGGTTCAAAAGATAATTTATTTGCAAAATATTACAAATTAACTGCCAGATGCATTCACTAACCTACCAAGAGTGACTAAATCACATATTCCAGCTGCTAATGCTCCTATTCGAATTGATGTCCGAGTTGGACAATCTATAAATACAAATGGGTCTAAGCCACGCTTGAAACGTGGTAGACCAATTGGTTCCAAAGATAAAAATCCTCGAAAGCAAAAAGGAGTAAATGATCTAGGAGATCATAATATGGAGGCAATTGCTCGAAAAGAGCCTTGTGACATAACAAATGATAAGACCTCAGAGGAGGTCCAGGTACCTGAAAATAATAAGAATGAAGAGATCTCAATAAGTTATGTCTCTACGGCAAAAAGGTGGAACCGAAATAATATTATTGTCGACAACATTTTTGCTAATAATGTTGTTGTTGAAATAATGCAACAAGATGATGGTATTGAACCAAGATCGGTCGGTGAATGTAGACAGAGAAATGATTGGCCAAAATGGAAAGACGCTATCCAGGCAGAATTAGCGTCACTTGAAAAACGTAAATTATTCGGACGTATAGTACGAACACCTGAAGGAATAAAGCCAGTGGGATACAAATGGGTTTTTGTGCGAAAACAAAATGATATAAATGAAGTCGTTAGATATAAAGCTCGACTTGTGGCACAAGGATTTTCGCAAAGACCTGGCATTGATTATATGGAGACATATTCTCCTGTGGTGGATGCAATCACTTTCAGATATCTTATAAATTTGGCAGTCCATGAAAAACTTGATTTGGTGTCTAATGGATGTTGTCACAGCCTACTTGTATGGCACATTAGATAACGAAATTTGTATGAAAATCCCCGAAGGGCTTAAAGTTCCTGAAACTAATAAAAATTTTCGGGAAACTTGTTCAATAAAGCTTCAAAAATCCTTATACGAATTGAAACAATTAGGGCGAATGTGGTATAATCGCCTAAGTGAGTATTTGCTGAAAGAAAGGTATAAGAATGATCCAATTTGTCCCTGTGTATTTATAAGAAGGTCTGGATCGAATTTGTTATAATCGCTGTGTATGTTGATGATCTAAATATCATCGGAACTCCTGGGGAACTTCCAAAAGCAGTAGACTGTTTGAAGAAAGAGTTTGAAATGTAAGATCTCGGAAAGACAAAATTTTGTCTTCGTCTAAAAATTGAGCATATAAATAATGGAATTTTTGTCTATCAATCAACTTACACTGAAAAGATCCTAAAGCGTTTTATATGGATAAAGCACATCCATTGAGTACCCCGATGGTTGTGAGATCACTTGATATAAATAAAGATCCATTCCGATCTCATGAAAATGATGGAGAGCTTCTAGGTGATGAAACTCCATATCCTAGTGCAATTGGGGCACTAATCTATCTTGCAAATAATACTCGACCAGATATAACTTTTGCAGTAAGTTTATTAGCAAGATTTAGTTCCTTTCCAACAACAAGACACTGGAATGGTGTTAAACATATTTTTAGATGCCTCCGAGGGACTATTGATATGGGATTATTTTATTCTTATGAATCCGATTCACAATTGATTGGTTATGCAGATGCAGGTTATTTGACTGACCCACATAAAGCCCGATCTAAAACAGGCTATCTATTTACTTGTGGGGGTACAACTATTTCATGGCGTTCAACAAAACAAACTTTAGCTGCTACATCTTCCAATCATGCAGAGATAATAGCTATTCATGAAGCTAGTCGAGAATGTGTATGGTTGAGATCAGTGACTCAACATATTCAACAATTGTGTGGTCTTTCTTTAAAAACGAAGATTCCAACAATATTGTATGAAGACAATGCTGCTTGCATTGCTCAACTTAAAGGAGGATATATCAAAGGAGACAGAACAAAGCACATTTCACCAAATTTCTTTTTCACACACGATCTTCAGCAAAATGGTGAGATAGATGTTTAACAAATCCGTTCAAGTGACAATCTAGCAGACTTATTCACTAAGGAATTGCCAACATCAATATTTGAGAAGCCGAGACATAAGATTGGAATGCGTCATCTCCGAGATATAATACGCGTTGTACTCTTTTTCCCTTAACCAAGGTTTTGTCCCAAGTGGGTTTTTCTTGTAAGGTTTTTAATGAGGCAGCACTCAATGCGTATTACAAGATATGTGTACTCTTTTTTCCTTCACTAGGCTTTTTCCCACTGGGTTTTCCTAGTAAGGTTTTAACGAGGCACAGTATCTTTTAGATGGACATCCAAGGGGGAGTGTTATGAATATGTTAGAGTGGATGTCCATTGAATACTCCTAGACATCCCTATTCCATGAACCATTTGAGTTCATGTACTTAGTTAATTCATCACTTAATATTTGTAACCTTTAGGTGTATTCTTGTAACCTTTCATGTATCTTATATCCTATAAATAGGATATTCTTTATCCTATGAAGAACACACAAGAAATACACTTGAATAAGATAGCTTCTACATTCTCCTCCTTTACATCTTCTCTCTATTACTATATTATTCTATTTTGCTCTCATTTCTTAATATTATATTAATTATACATAGAAAAATTATTTTAAATATGTGCGTTGTGGCCACACCAATTTTTATAAATACACATATTTAAAAATTCTAATTAATAGATTTGGCAACGAAACATCCTTAGCTACTTTTTATCTAGAGATTAGCAACAGAATATATTCTTAGCTAAAAGATAAAGTTCGAAAAAAATAATTAGTGCCAAAATAGAATTCCCTCTAAAATTTAGCTGTAGATTAGCTAGAAGACTTTCCTTGCTAACATATAGCTAGGGATTTGCTACGGATTGTGTCCCTTCTAACCTATGATCTTTTGGAAAAATAAATTTAGCGTCAAATTAGTATTGCCGCTATAAATTTGGCTTGGAAAAAGCTCTAGCTATATTTTAGCAAGGAATAGTCCCTAGCTAATTCCTATCTATATTATGACTGGATTCTCCATCAAAAATTTTTGCAAGGAAATGTGACTTTTCTAGCTAAAGCCCTAGCTAGAGGTGTATATTAGCTAGGGAGACGTGCATCCAAACTAAATTCCGTAGCTAATGTCCTGTTCTCTTGTATATATAATATAAATCAACCACAAATAAAGAAATTACACCCCTGTATTTTATTCTAACCGTAGGTACGTCTCAAAAGAATGCACCAAATAACATTTATCTGCAGTTATATGCCCCGTAAAATTTTCTTTAATTTTCAGGATTGATTTACATTCCACGTTGCCTTAGCTAATTGCTTTATCTTGGGGATAATATTTTCTTGTGATTGAAGATTGGGAGGGTTATGATGTTTAACCAGAAAATAAGAATTTCGGTCAAAGCTTAAATAGAAGAACTCGGGCTTCTGATAATCAAATATAGAATAAATAAGAAGAATTGACTTAAACGATAGCTGAATAAGTAAAAGAAAGCAAAGTAAATCAATGTATTCCAATAATATTATGTCCCCTTACAAATGTTATTTCTCTCCTTTTATAGCTATTTCTAAATTATATGTTTCTTTCCTCTCACAACATAGCCATTATGAGCAATTAATGGCATTAATGTAACGTTATAATTGGCAATCGTAACTGTCTTGTAAAGATTCTATAACTTTTTCTATCATTGATGCTCATTAATTACGGATAATACGTATATGTACTTTTTTGTATCTAGGTTCATTCTTCCGATATCTCTTTGAATTGTCATGAGGTCCGAGTAACCGTTCCTTCCTGTTTTCTTGAATCTTTACCCGTGCCTGTTAAGGTTCGTGCCTCTTCGACTATTCTTTGCCAGCTGTCATTACGTTATTGATCCACGTGTCTTGTCGTGTCAGCACTTAATTAATTCCAAATTTGATAGGGCAGGTAATTTCCTGTAGTACGTGCGTTGCTTCTTTCTAACCTCAAGGCTAATTTCCTCTTGCCGTATCAGTTGCAGAAAAAGGTGGAGGCCTTGGAGTACCTTAAAGGCGACGTCAACCGTGTTGGGGCTGCTTGCAAAGAGCTAAGGGACCAAGTGCAGGCTCAAGCTTTAGAGGAGGCGAGCCCCTTGGCTAAGGTCTCTACCTTCGAGGTCCAACTCAACTTGACCCGCGACAATGCCAAAGTTCAAGCGGATATGATTAAGAAACTTGAGTCTGATCTCTCGAAGGTCAGAGCCGAGATAATCAATGCCCGGGCGGAAGCGACATTAAGCCAAACCAGGACTGATCGTGAGATGGGGATTTGTATAAAGGATGCTACTGACGCCCAATCTGAGTTGAAGCGAGCCCTCGATCATGAGAAGAGGATCGAGGAATATGTTTGTTGCCGATCCCGGAGAGAGGTACTCGAGGAGGTCAGTGCGAGGAGCTTCATTCTCTCGGAGGAATTGGCTCGAGCAAGGGCGGAGGAGTGTGACGCTCGGTCACTTCTTGTTGATGTTGCGGAGGGCGAATTTGACAAGCTATAGCCCTTTGGCGCAGAACGCAGGTTCCGTTGTTTTTTTCGCTTTGTTTATGATACGCGCAGGACGTGTGTGTAGGTGGAGAATGCTCTTTAGCGCATGTAATATGAGAAGAATTTTGAAGCTTTATTCCCTTTCAAACTTTTTCTGTCGTTGTCTTCGATCGGGTAGACTGGTTTTGGGAGCTCAGCGAGGCCCTCATAGACCCGGGACCGATTTGACGGACCCGAGGCTCTTAAGTGTGATTTTTAATGCGAGTAGGCGCCGGAGCTTTCGTGGTTTGGCCTGGCTGTTTAGGCTCGGTCTCCGAGTCGGGGTCCGACTTGAGCCTTCTTATCCTTGAGACTTCGTGCCCGTGCGGGCAGGTGGTGGCTGTTTTCATCTTTTGACCCTGGACATTTTGTCGTTTTCGACTGTTTCGGGTCTAGTCCCTGAGTCGCGTTGCAACTTGAGCTTCAATTGGCTTTCCAGCTATTTCCTACCTGCATGGGCGAAGGGCGATGCTCGTTAGTGCTTCTGGGTTGAAACGACTTCGCGGGCGCGTGGCCTCGAGATTTAATCGGCTGACGATGGCATCATTTGAATTGTGCCTTTACACAGATTGCATCTTAACTTGTTTTTGAGTCCAGTTTTTGAGTAGCGTTGCAACTCGAGCTGCAGTTAGCCCTTATGGTTCTTTTTCCCGCATGGGCGGATGATGATAGCTCTTTGTGCTTTGGTTCGAAGTGACCCTACGGGCGTGCGGCCTGGAGATTTGTCTTCGTTGACGATAGTATCGTTTGGGTCATGCCCTTAGGCATATTGCTGTTGAATTTTCCTCGGGTTCAGTCTCCGAGTCGGGATCCAATTCGAGCTTGATATACCCTCGAGCTCGTTCGGGCTGGCGATAATGGTTTTTATTTCCTACCCTTGGGCGTTTTGCAATTTTTCGGGTCCAGTCTCCGAGTCGCATTGTGATACGAGCTATAGTTGACCCTTAATCTTTCGTGATTTTTCGGCCGCTGATAGTGGCATTTATGCCGTGCCCTTAGGCGTGCTATAATTTTTTAGGTCCAATCTCCGAGACGCATTGCGACTCGAGCTGTAATCGACCCTTACATTTTCTTGAGATTCCGACCGGCAGTAGTGGCATTTATGCCGTTTGATCGTTGAGACCTTTTAGTATGTGGCCGGTAGGCTTGCTTAGTTAACTATTTTGGATCCGATCTCCGAATCGGGTTACGATTCGAGCTCACTTTAATCCTCAAGATGTCAATTTTCAAGCGGGCGACAATGGCCCTTATGCTATATGGTCGTAGAGACCTTTTAATATGAGGCTCGTAGGCTTGCTTAGCTTGCGACAATGGCTTTTACGCTGTTTTTGCTCGTGGGCTTTTGTAGGCTTTGTTTCCGCTCGTTAAGGTCTTTTTGAATATTTTTGCATGACCCGTCGTCGGTTCTGAAAGAACCTCGATTTCAAGTCGTAGTTGGAGATGTTTTGAGCACCTCGTAAGGTTCATAGCTCGAAGGGTGAGTAGATCGACGCTCTTGCAATTTTGGAGCCGACGTGGTCGGAGCTTGCTTTTTACCTGTTGAGGGAATCCTGCTTTTAATCGGTTCTTTCCGAAGTATATTCGTAGGATTTTTTTTAGCTACAGTCGGGCATCCCCGAGTCGTGTTTTCTGGGTTATATCAGCCATTTTGACCGTAGTCATATGCGAGTATCTCGAGATACATTTGGCGAAGAGGTCTTTGCTGTGAATATGCTGAAATAGCCTTCTTCGAAGCATGAAGTGCCTAAAAAATATTCTTTATTGCTTGGCGAAAATATATGCCATAAATACATGTGTCCCGTTGCTGTGAGTCCAGTCTGCATGGGTGCGACTTCTCCGATTATCTGATGTGTTTATATGATTCCGCATTGGAACCTAGAATAAAGGATTACAATCTCTTCAGATTCCCTTCTTGGGGGTAAGCTGCCCTGCTAATAATCTTGTTGGCGGAACCTTCTTCATATTAAAAACCCGGTTGAGGAAAGAAAGCTCAACGTGCCCCGCGGGGGCCTCGGTTCTTTTAGTGGGATTTTGAACTACTGAATGCCTCAGCTGACTGCCTGCATACAGGTTAGAGAAAAAGAAAAGAAAGGAAACGATAAAGGGGCAGAGTAGTTCTTCCTTTCTGTGGGATGTGTAGGCGACGTTTCAGGGAGTGAGCTCTAACGTAGCCTTCTGCCACGTTCGACCGGGCCTGACCGAAGATGTGGTTCTGCTTACCCTTTGATCCCTTCGAGGGCAATGCCGGCGATGGGTCATATGGTGATGGATCTCGCAGTTTAGGCTTGGCAAAACGGATCTTTGAGGGGTTCCGCCATCATTTTACAGCCTTGGTGCGGACCGCACCACCAAGTTCAGAGCTTGGTGCGGACCGCACCATCATGTCATGCGGCCGCTTCAGAGAAGTTCAGAGAAGGCATAAGTTGCTGGTCCATTTCATGCGGTCGTGCAATCGTGACATATGGTTGCACCAATGAGATTCAGAAAGTTGTTTATTCCTATCGCAAGCGACGGGGCCGCGGTCAAGCTCACGCGGTCCGCGACCAATCAATGCGGCCGCACTACAGGTTCACGCGGACCGCACCACAAGAGTTCATTGCCCATCACAAGCCACTCATGCGGCCGCACGACAGGTTCACGCGGCCCGACCTGGTCTCCATGCGGTCGCGTGTCAAATTTATGCGGTCCGCATCACCTGTTTCAGAGAGTAAGAATTAGAAGTCAAATAGTCAAATGCGGCCGCGGTCGTGTTTGTGCGGCCCGCACGGACCTTGCAGGGGCATTTTTGTTCGGTTTTTCTAGCCTAGTATAAATAGAACATTTTACCATTTTTAGGTCATGTTTGGTACACCTGATAGTTGTTGCGCTCGTGAGACATTTGTATTGGCCTATTTCGGGCATTTTGAGCTTATTTTATCATAGATTATTGTAGTTTAACATTAGCAATTAATCAATATGGTTGTTTCATCTTCTATTTCATCTGTTTCTTCTCTATTTATGTCTAGCTAAACCCATTAGCTAGGGTTGTGGCTCAACCCTAGTGTGGGTAGTTAATGGGTGTTGCATTCTAGGGTGAGATTGAGATTGGGTGTTTGTTATTTGGGTTAATTTTGTGTTTCAATCTAGAATTTGTGGTTGCAAACATGAATTCAAAGCTTAGTGGTTCTAACTCTTCTTGAGAAAGAGAGTCTATGACCTTAAAGTTGACCCAATAAGGAAATTGGGATGGACCCATGAGAATGGTAGTCCCAATTAACAGGTTAAACCTCGAGAGAGTAATTACCCTACTTGAACCCTAGTTGCTTGGTCAAATTGGCCTACCCAATTGGTCTCGAGAGAGTCAATTGGGCAAAATCGTTCTCTCTACCGAGAGGTGTGAGAATGAATACAATTGTGAAACGGTTATAACATAAGCCCCAAACTGTCAATCTCCCCTTAGTTACTTCGACCCGTTAGCTAGCCACCTAGGTAGTGTCACAACCCTAGTGTTTTTCTCCAATAGTTAATCACAACTTAGAAAATATCTCTTTAGTATAATGTGAGACCCCGTAAAAAATTTTTGGACTGAAAACCTGGTAACTTGTGGGGTCGACCTCGCAAGCTCGCCGCGGTTCGGACCCTTGGAAGTGATCTAAGCTTTTAAAAATCAAAAGAATCAAGTTTCCAGAAAATTGTCATTTATGCGGTCCAGAATGCGGTCGCAGATCCGCTATGCGGACCGCATTCCTGCCGCAGAGTGAAGCAGAAGAATGGTCAAAATTGAAGTTAAAAATGCGGTCCATTATGCGATCGCATAATAAATATGCGGACCGCATAATCGTCGCATAAATTCCTCAAGGATTTGTGGGGGTCAATTCTGCGGTGCAAAATGCGACCGCATAACAGGAATACGGACCGCATTCCTGTCGCGGAACCAGGCAGACCTTCAGAGTTTTTGGAGTCATTTCTGCGGTCCAATCTGCGAACTGCATTTCTATTCTGCGATCGCAGAATGCGATCGCATATCTTGCCGGGCTTTTATTTTTCTAAATTTTAAAACCCGATCCCTATTAAATAAAACAGCCCAACCCCCTCATTTTAATGAGATTGCTGATCAAATTAAGAGAGAGGAAGAGGGGGTCTTGAGAGAGAAAGTCATCTTCTTAAAAATCTTGTTCTTCAAAGCTATCCGGGCCGGGGAAATTCAAGCTTATCTTCATACCCCTTTTCCCTACAGGTAAAATCCCTAACTTTTCCCATTGAAATTCTGTTTTAAACTAAGGGGGGGGGGGGAGTCTCATGCATTGGTCCTTGAAATTAATGGTTAAAATGGTGCATGCATGTCTTCTTAAAACCTAAAACCTAGCAAGAGGAATCTGGGTGGAGATAGAGGTTACAAGAGGGGTTGATAACCTAAATAAGTCGAGTTGAAATTGTGAGCTTCAATTCTAAGTTATGCGTATTAATTTGTGCACTATATTGATGTTGCTAGGTTTTTGGTAAATTGGAAGTAGAAAATTAGAAAGGAATTCAGCTTCAGGTATGTATGGCTAACTTTACCCTTTGTAAAATCGCCTTGTTTGGTGTCCAAATACTTGGTATGTGATATTTTCATGAATTAGTTGTGAAGTTAACCTCTCGTGAGCAGTATGTGTTTGCTTGTGTGAACCAATTGCGAATTCTTGTAAATATTGTGCCTTATGAGTTGTGTGGTAAGAATTGTGGAATAAATGATAGAAGAGAATCGTAATTCGTGAAACGGAAATAACTGTGGTAACATCTCTTGTGGTTAGTCGTGGAAAACTATTGTTGTGATCTAAATGGTACAATGGGCTGTTGATAAGATGGAAATGGCATGGATAGTCATATAAACCCTTTGCAAGTTGTGTTGTTGTTGTTATTGGAAACTGTTGTTCTTGATCTTAGAACCTGTTGTTGTATCTTTGTAAATTGATATTGTTGTGGTATTCTTTGTGAATTGTGATTGCTCGGTGGGATCGGGTTGCGCGCCGCAACATGAAGTAATAAGGTGTGGGTTGTGGTGATAAGGGTGGCCGAGGTAATAAGGGTGGCCGAGGTAATAAGGGTGGAAAGTGATCGATATCACTATTGAAATGAAACATGAGAACATTGTGAAATTGAAAATGTGGAATGATGATGGGGAAAGGAGAGTTTGTTAACTTGTTTGCCTTGATTATTTTCCTTGTGTGCTTTAAATTGTTGTTTCCCTCTATTGTTCATTACTTGTGTATGGCTTGAGGTTACTCAGGGTAAGGTTTGTTATACATACCAGTACAATTCAAGTGTACTGACGTCCCTTTTGCCGGGTGTGCTACATACGTGTTATGATTGTAGGTGGAGCTGCAGCAGGTACTCCAGCCCACCGATCGTAGCTCCCTCTTCGTTTTCCATCAGCTATTTTGGTGAGCCCCATTCCTCTCGGGGCCCTGCGTGGCTCAGGCCGCTTGTTCTCGGAGTCTTATTTTGATTTTGTGTAAGGTATAGCCTGAGCCTTGTTAGCGGTAAATACTGTATTATCTTGCTGTACTCTTAGAGGCTCCGTAGACAGTGGATGTGGGTCAGAAGCTTATGTATATCCATGTTTCTTTTGTTGGGCAACGAATTAATAACTTCACTAACTGTTATGTATGTATGTATATTTTGCAAAAGGTGTTTTAAATTTATTATATGGTTAGTTCTTGCAAATATTGAGTAAGGAAAACATGGGGTAACGCGTGGGGTAGGAAAGGCACCCAGGTCCGCTTGGCTGGGGCTTCCCGGTCGGCCGCCCGTCATGTCCCTCGAATTTGGGGCGTGATAAACTTGGTATCAGAGCCTAAGGTTTAAAAGAGTCCTAGGATGTCTCGGAGCCGTGTCTAGTAGAGCCCTACTTATCGGTGTGAAGTCGACCACATCTATAAGTGGGGGGCTGCATGGACATTTAGGAAATTTCCCACTTCTCTGTTATTCCGTATCGTGCGGTGAAGTGAAATTTGAAAGTATGTATATCTAACTCGTGCTTTGTTCCGAACTTTTTTTCAGTAATGGCACCTAAGAAGAGAGCTAGACTCGGCCTTGGGGCCAATGCCACCACGAGTGAGGCCGCGAATCATGTACCTGATGCCGTGGGTGAGAGTGACTCCCCGGCCTTGACCCTACCTGGCCCGTCTGTCCCAGACCTGCATGTTCCTGTTCCTGCAGCAGCAGAGGGTGCCACCATCCCTCCCGCCGATATTCCTGGTTCTGGCGCCATCCCACCTCCTGGTCCCGAGGCTTCTGGTGTGGACCTTAGAGGAGCCATCCGTATGTTGACCCAGTTAGTGGCCGCTCAGGCCCAGAGATCCTAGGATGCCCCTGCATCCTCTAGCGGACAGGGAGATTCAGCCAGTTCCAGAGTTAACCAGTTTTTGCGGCTAGCCCCTCCAGAATTCTCAGGCACCGATCCAGAGGCCGATCCGTAGGAATTCCTTGATGAAATGAATAAGACCCTCCGAGTAATGAAAGCTTCAGAGACAGAGGGAGTTGAGTTGGCATCATACAGGTTGAGGGGAGCAGTGTATTCATGGTTCGAGATGTGGGAGGACTCCCGCGGGGAGGGAGGACCTCCGGCCACATGGGAGGAGTTCGTAGATGCGTTCATGGACCAGTTCTTGCCTGCTGAGACAATAGCAGCCCATGCCACTGAGTTGGAGACCCTCAAGCAGGGCAGCATGAGTGTTTGGGAGTACCACATGGAGTTCGTGAGGTTGTCCAAGTATGCTCCTCAGTTAGTGTCGACCATGGCAGCTAGAGTTCGGCATTTTGTTCAGGGCCTTAGTCCCTTGGTGGTGAATGAGGCTGCTATAGCGGCCTTACACTCGGACATGAACTATGGGAAGATTGTGGGATTGGCTAAGGCCACAGAGGCTAGGAAATTGAAGATTCGGGCAGAAAGGGAGAATAGCAGCAGGGCCCGATCAACGGGCCACTCAGGGAGATCAGCTCAGGGGAGAGGGTCGTCAGGGCCGTCCCAGTCATATGCTCAGTCCTCAGCAAACGCACCACCATCTCTGCACAGTTACCAGCAGAGCAGCTGCGTGAGACCAGGTTCAGACAGTAGGAGGCCCCATCAGTCCGGTCGTTAAGGAGGGAGATCACAGCAGCAAGGGAGGGCTCCATGTCCCAAGTGCGGGAGATTTCATACAGAGACTTGCTACTTGGATATCCCGGTGTGTTTCAGATGCGGGGTGAGAGGCCACATTCAGCGAGACTGACATATGCCCAGTCAGGGCATGGGTAGGGGATCTGCTCAGTCATCCGGTTCTTCAGCCGCTACATCATCTGTACGTCCTCCAGCCCCGTCAGGGCGTGGTTCAGTTATTGGAAGAGCTCGTGGTAGAGGTGGACCCAGCCGGTTATATACTTTGAGTGGTCGCCAGAGTGCGGAGGCTTCTCCAGATGTGGTTACAGGTATCTTGTCTGTTCAGGCCATTGATTGTTATGCTCTTATTGATCCGGGGTCCTCTTTGTCTTATGTCACCCCATTCATTGCTTCAAGCTTTGGGATAGAACCCGAACAGCTTCATGAGCCGTTCTCTGTATCGACTCCGGTTGGTGATTCTATCATTGCCGCACGAGTTTATAGGAATTGTGTTGTCACGGTGTGTGGTCGTATTACCACGGCCGATCTTGTCGAGCTTGGAATGGTAGATTTTGATGTTATTATGGGAATGGACTGGCTTTATGCATGTTTTGCCAAACTTGACTGCTGAACGAGAGTCATGAGGCTCGAGTTCCCTAATGAGCCAGCTACTGAGTGGAAGGGAAATGGTGTGGTGCCGAAGGGTAGGTTTATTTCCTACCTTAAAGCTTCAAAGATGATTAAGAAGGGGTGTATTTATCATTTGGTTCGGGTGGCGGACACCACTTCAGAAGTGTCTACCCCCGAGTCCGTGCCGGTCGTGAATGAGTTTCTTGAAGTATTTCCGGACGAGCTTCCAGGGATTCCGCCGGATAGGGAGATTGATTTTGGGATTGATGTGTTACCTGATATGCAGCCAATATCTATTCCACCATACAGAATGGCTCCAGCAGAGTTAAGGGAGTTAAAGGAGCAGCTAAAAGACTTGTTAGAAAAGGGCTTCATACGGCCGAGTGTGTCGCCATGGGGTGCCCCGGTTCTTTTTGTCAGGAAGAAGGATGGATCGCTCCGAATGTGCATTGATTATCGGCAGCTCAATAAAGTCACAATCAAAAATAAGTATCCTTTGCCACGAATAGATGATTTGTTCGATCAATTGCAAGGTGCAAGATTCTTCTCCAAAATTGATCTACGATCAGGATATCACCAATTGAAGATTAGGGAGCAGGATATTCCCAAGACCGCTTTCAGAACTCGCTATGGTCACTTTGAATTCTTGGTCATGTCTTTTGGGCTAACCAACGCCCTGGCAGCTTTTATGGATCTTATGAATCGGGTCTTCAAGCCATTTCTAGACTCCTTCGTGATTGTTTTCATTGACGACATCCTTGTTTATTCGCGGAGGATCATGCCTATCACCTCAGGGCAGTTTTCAGACTCTTCATCAGCACCAATTGTATGCGAAATTTTCAAAATGTGAGTTTTGGTTGGAGTCCGTTGCCTTTTGGGCCACGTTGTCTCAAGTGAAGGGATTCAGGTAGACCCCCAGAAAATTGCAGCAGTGAAAGATTGGCCTAGACCCACGACCTCGACGGAGATTCGTAGCTTCTTGGGTTTGGCAGGGTACTATCGGAGGTTTGTGGAGGGATTCTCTACCCTCGCTTCCCCGTTGACTAAATTGACGCAGAAAGCAGTTAAGTTCCAATGGTCCGATGCTTGTGAGAAAAGTTTTCAAGAATTGAAGGCAAGGTTGATCTCGACACCGGTATTGGCCTTGCCAGAAGGCACGGAAGGATTTGTGGTTTATTGTGATGCCTCCAGAGTTGGTTTGGGGTGTGTATTGATGCAGCATGGGAAGGTTATAGCATATGCTTCAAGGCAACTCAAGAGTCACGAGAAGAATTACCCGACGCATGATTTGGAGCAGCAGTTGTGTTTGCCCTGAAAATATGGCGGCATTACCTTTATGGGGTCCATGTGGATGTATTTTCAGACCACAAGAGCCTCTAGTACTTGTTCAAACAGAAAGAATTGAATATAAGGCAGCGGCGGTGGTTGGAATTGCTCAAGGATTATGACATGAACATCTTGTACCATCCAGGGAAGGCGAACGTGGTGGCCGACGCTCTCAGTCGGAAGTCCATGGGTAGTTTGGCTCATTTGGGAGTGGATCAGAGGCCCTTGGCTCGGGAGGTTTATCAATTGGCTAGTTTGGGGGTTCGCATTTCGGCATCAGACGAGGGAAATGTTATGGTACATAATGGAGCAGAATCGTCACTTGTAGCGAAAATCAAGGAGAACAAGTTTATTGATCCAGCATTGGCTCAGATGAAGGAAGCAGTTCTGAACAACAAGACTTCGGCATTCTCACTCAGCAGCGAAGATGGTGTCTTGCGGTGTCAAGATAGATTATGTGTTCCGGATGTGGATAAGCTCCGGGAGAGGGTAATGGCAGAGGCTCATAATTCCAGGTATTCCGTGCATCTGGGTTCTACGAAAATGTATCATGATCTCAAGGAGGTTTATTGGTGGAACGGTATGAAGAGGGGTGTGGCGGACTTTGTATCTAAGTGTCCGGATTGCCAGCAAGTGAAGGCCGAGCATCAGCGGCCCGGTGGGCTAACTCAGCTTATGGAAATACCGATGTGGAAATCGGAGGTGATTAACATGGATTTCGTGGTGGGGTTACCTCGCAATCAGCACAAATTCGACTCAATTTGGGTAATAGCGGATCGACTCACCAAATCAGCTCACTTTTTGCCAGTCAAGTCCACCAACACTGCAGAGCAATACGCTAAGTTATATATCAAGGAGATAGTAAGGCTCCATGGCACGCCACTTTCTATTATCTCGGATCGGGGGGCCCAGTTCACGGCAAACTTTTGGAAGAAATTTCAGCAAGGTTTGGGTACTCAGGTAAATCTCAGCACAGCTTTCCATCCGCAAACTGACGGTCAGGCCGAGTGGACTATTCAGACGCTTGAAGATATGTTGCGAGCTTGTGTCTTGGATTTCAAGGGAAATTGGGATGAGCACTTGCCACTTATAGAATTTGCTTACAATAACAGCTTTCAAGCTAGCATCCAAATGGCCCCATTTGAGGCGCTATATGGAAGAAGGTGTAGGTCTCCGATTGGGTGGTTTGAAGCAGGTGAAGCAGAACTGATAGGGCCAGATCTTGTGCACCAGGCTATGGAGAAAGTTAAAATCATTCAGGAAAGGATGAAGACTGCTCAGAGTCGCCAAAAGTCTTATGCGGACGTTCGTCGGAGGGATTTGGAATTTCAAGTTGGTGATTCGGTGTTCTTGAGGGTATCCCCTATGAACGGAATCATGCGCTTCGGGAAGAAATGTAAGTTGAGTCCTAGATATGTCGGGCCGTATCGAATCGTTCAAAGGATAGGGTAGGTGGCCTATAGGTTGGAATTGCCTCCCGAAATGTCATTAGTGCACCCGGTTTTCCACGTGTCCATGTTGAAGAAAGTGGTTGGGGATCCATCCACCATCGTGTCAGTCGAGACTATCGAGGTTAATGAAGAGTTGTCGTATAAAGAGGTTCCGGTTGCCATTCTTGATAGACAAGTCCGTAAGTTGAGAAATAAGGAAGTCGCCTCAGTCAAGGTGTTGTGGCAAAGTCAACGAGTTGAGGAAGCCACGTGGGAAGCGGAGAAGGAAATGAAAGAGAAATATCCCCATCTATTTGATCAAACCTAGAAGAAATTAGGTGACCTTTCTATCTCTAAAACCACTTTCATTATGTCCGAATTGGTTCCCTCCTAAATGCTAGTGACGTTCCCTCTAGTTGTGCAAGACTTATGGGTGTTGTGATTGTTTTAAGTCATGTGAACATCTCTTTGGTAAATGAAAGTTTTATAAAGACTCTTGTGTTAGGTAATCAACTCATAGTAAGTGTAGATTGGTAATGAGTTACTTGTATGCATATAATATGTTGAAGTGGTTAAATTATGTGAAACCTATTTGAATAACTGATTCATAAGCAAAACGTATCAAGTGATCAAATGTGTGCAATTGTTAAGGCAGGAAATTGTATAACAATTGTAGGAATGGTTGTAATCCTGTTATGGTGTTGGAATTTGTGTTTCGGGGGCCCTCTGTCAGGTAGAAATGTCCAAATTACAAAGGAAACTCTGGCGAAATTTTTCTAAAAATAAGGGGGGTAGTAAAAAGTACAAGAACTTGCGTAACTTGTTTTCAAAAACCAACTGAGCCTTAAAATGCTGAAAGGTTTGGAATAAGTCCTCATTCGGGGACGAATGATTTTTATGTGGGGGAGGATGTGAGACCCCGTCAAAAATTTTTGGACTCAAAACCTAGTAACTTGTGGTGTCGACCCCGAATTTGTGTTAGGAATGTGTAGAATTTTGGTAGTGATCTAAGCTTTTAAAAATCAAAAGAATCAAGTTTCCAGAAAATTGTCATTTATGCTGTCCAGAATGCGGTCGCAGATCCGCTATGCGGACCGCATTCCTGCCGCAGAGTGAAGCAGAAGAATGGTCAAAATTGAAGTTAAAAATGCAGTCCATTATGCGATCGCATAATCAATATGCGGACCGCATAATCATCGCATAAATTCCTCAAGGATTTGTGAGGCTCAATTCTGCGGTGCAAAATGCGACCGCATAACAGGAATGAGGACCGCATTCCTGTCGCAGACCCAGGCAGACCTTCAGAGTTTTTGGAGTTATTTCTGCGGTCCAATCTGCGGACCGCATTTCTATTCTGCGATCGCAGAATGCGACCGCAGATCTTGCCAGGCTTCTATATTTCTATATTTTAAAACCCGACGCCTTTTAAATAAAACACCCCAACCCCCTCATTTTAACGAGATTGGTGATCAAATTAAGAGAGAGGAAGAGAGGGTCTTGAGAAAGAAAGTCATCTTCTCCAAAATCTTGTTCTTCAAAGCTATTCGGGCCGGGGAAATTCAAGCTTATCTTCATACCCCATTTCCCTACAGGTAAAATCCCTAACTTTTCCCATTGAAATTTTGTTTTAAACTGGGGGGGGGGGTGGGGAGTCTCATGCATTGGTCCTTGAAATTAATGGTTAAAATGGTGCATGCATGTCTTCTTAAAACCTAAAACCTAGCAAGAGGAATCTGGGTGGAGATAGAGGTTACAAGAGGGGTTGATAACCTAAATAAGTGGAGTAGAAATTGTAAGCTTCAATTCTAAGTTATGCGTATTAATTTGTGCACTATATTGATGTTGCTAGATTTTTGGTGAATTGGAAGTAGAAAACTAGAAAGGAATTCAGCTTCAGGTATGTATGGCTAACTTTAACCTTTGTAAAATCGCCTTGTTTGGTGTCCAAATACTTGGTATGTGATATTTTCATGAATTAGTTGTGAAGTTAACCTCTCGTGAGCAGTATGTGTTTGCTTGTGTGAACCAAATGCGAATTCTTGTAAATATTGTGCCTTATGAGTTGTGTGGTAAGAATTGTGGAATAAATGATAGAAGAGAATCGTAATTGGTGAAACGGAAATAACTGTGGTAACATCTCTTGTGGTTAGTCGTGGAAAACTATTATTGTGATCTAAATGGTACAATGGGCTGTTGATAAGATGGAAATGGCATGGATGGTCATATAAACCCTTTGCAAGTTGTGTTGTTGTTGTTATTGGAAATTGTTGTTGTTGATCTTAGAACCTGTTGTTGTATCTTTGTAAATTGTTATTGTTGTGGTATTGTTTGTGAATTGTGATTGCTCGGTGGGATCGGGTTGCGCGCCGCAACACGAAGTAATAAGGTGTGGGTTTTGCTTCTCTTTCCTTCTAGTTAACTAATCTTGTTTGTGTCGATCCATCAGGTGCATATGGCTCTAAACGGAAATGACCCTCTTGGCAATGCCTTGGCGGGGGAGGAGGTTGAAGATGTTGATCAAGATGAGCTTCCGGTACCTCAAGTACCACAAAGAGCTAGAAATGCCAATGCAAATCCAAATGACCAAATCCCAGACCCTCCTCCGCCACCGCCAAGAGTGGCCCCAAGAGTCCTTTCAAACCAGGGTTATGCAAGTGCCATAGTTCCTCCCCGAATCCCGGCGGGGAATTTTCAAATCACCAATGTTATGTTGACGCTTCTCAAGCAAAGAGGGTATTTTACGGGCACCTCCGACCAAAATGCATACAAGCACTTGAAGGGGTTCGTAGATACTTGCTGGGGAAGTAAACAAACAAACATGTCCGAGGATGCGTTGAGATTGAGGCTTTTCCCGTTTTCTCTTCGGGGTAAAGCGCTAAATTGGTTGGAAAGGTTACGGAATCATTCTATCACCATATGGGACGAATTGGCGGACAAATTCATTGCCAAGTTCTTTTCTCCAAGTCACATGGAGGCGCTCCGTGATGAAATTTTGGCTTTCAAACAAGAGCCAACGGAACCCTTGCACGAAATATGGGAGAGATTTAGAACTATGGTTAAAGAGTGTCCAAATAATGATATGACCGATGTGATGATTCAACAAACATTCTATAGGGGCATTAACACAACCAACCAATGTATTGTGAACCAATTGGCGGGAGGCAATTTTATGAAGCTTCCTTACAATGAAGCTTGTGATGTGTTAGATGAAATGGATGATACTTCTTCGGCGTGGCAAAGCCGAGCAAACGTTCCTCAAGGTGATCCTAATGTCATACATTTGCATAAGGAGTTGCATGATCACGGCCAAGCCATTGCCGAACTTACAACAACAATGAATCAATTGGCAAAGGCGCAATTGCAACAAGTTCAAAACCCGCGCCAAGTCAATGCCATGGAAGGAGTGAATATGATGAAACGAAGGCAAAGAGGGCAACAACCTCAAGGAAACTGTGATAACTATGATGATGGTAGCGGTTATTCGAACGAGTGCTATGATGAGCAAAGTGAAGAATGTCAATATGTTAACAACTACCAAGGAAATAGAGGAAACCAGGGAAATCAACAATGGCGTCCCCAAGGAAATTGGGGCAATCAACAAGGAGGCGGAAATTGGAATAACAACAATCAACAACAAAGTGGTGGAAATTGGAACGGGAATAATCAAAACAACAATTGGGGGAATCAAGGAAACAATGATGGAAATTGGAATGAGAACAATAGCAATTGGAACAACAACAATGGTCAAGATGGGTGGAACAACAATGGTGGTCAAGGTAATCGGGGGCAAGGCTTTCAAAGGCCTCCGATGTTTCAACAACCAAACAACCCGCCGCCGTTTCAATATCAAGGGTCTAGTTCTTCCGGAAGTGATATGGGGAGAATAGAGATGATGTTTGAGCAAATGATGAAAAAGAACCAAGATTCCGATGCTCAATTGGCTTCTCACAATACATCTATCCGGAACTTGGAGGTGCAAATAGGACAAATTTCTCAAGCTTTTAATACTCGCCCTAAGGGTGCTCTGCCAAGTGATACGGTAGTAAACCCTAAGGGTGGGCACAACAATCATGTGATGGCGGTGACCACGCGAAGTGGAAGAGGCGGTGATGTGCATGCCTCAAGAGAAAATCAAGTTATGGTTGATGAAGATGAGTTGCGTGATGATGATATGCCTTTGGGGGTTGAAGATGTAGTGGAACCAAGTGTGAGAAACGATGTGCGCATTGATATTCATGAGGGTGAGGAGGAGACACAAGAGGCCGTGAACCCGTCTAGGGAACACATGATTGATATGCCCGAGCCGGTGGTACCCAAAGCCAAGGCACCCTTGCCTAGGCTTCCTCCGCCTTATCCTCAACGGTTGGCCAATGTGCTTTTGGTGGAGGCACTCGAGCAAATGTCGGGGTACGCAAAATTAATGAAGGATTTGGTTACAAAAGAGAGATCAATAGAGTGTGAGATAATCAAGATGACCCATAGAGTGAGCGCAATTGTACACTCCATGGCTCCAAAACTTGAGGACTCAGGTGCATTCACCATCCCGTGTACCATTGGAAGTGCCGACTTTGCAAAAGCCCTTTGTGACTTGGGGGCGAGTATCAACTTAATGCATATTCGATTTTCAAGACTTTGGGAATCGGACAACCTCGCCCGACTTCAATGAGGCTCCAAATGGCGGATAGGTCAATGAAGCGGCCTTTGGGTATAATCGATGATGTCCTTGTTCGGATTGATAAATTCATCTTGCCGGCCGACTTCGTGATACTAGATTGTGAGGTGGACTTTGAAGTCCCAATTATCCTTGGAAGGCCTTTCTTAGCTACGGGGAAGGCTTTGGTCGATGTTGAGGCGGGAGAGTTGACCTTCTGTGTTGGTGATGAAAAGGTGGTGTTCCATGTGTGCAAGTCTATGAGGCAACCAAATAGCACCGAGGTGTGCTCGTTTGTTGACATTGTCACGACAGCGATACTGGATGACACAAGCGCAATGATTAATGTTGAAGATCCACTTGAAGCTGTGCTTTTGAACATGGAGGCTAATGATGATGCCGGGAGAATTGAATGAGTAAATGCTTTGCATGGTATGGGCTCGTACTCTTATGAGCCTAGGAAGTTATCCTTGGACCTTAAGAATCGCAAAACACCCCCAACCAAGACATCTATTGAGGAGCCGCCGGTGTTGGAGTTGAAACCACTTCCTCCTCACCTCAGGTATGAATACTTGGGCCCTAATTTCACTTTGCCTGTTATTCTTTCGTCTTGCTTGACTAACATGCAGGTTGACACCACTTTGGCGGTTCTACAAAAGCGCAAGAGGGCGATTGGATGGACATTGGCGGATATTCGGGGTATAAGCCCCGCTTTTTGCATGCACAAGATCATTTTTGAGGAGGATGCAAGGCCATCTCTTGAACATCAAAGAAGATTAAATGAAGCTATGCAAGAGGTGGTAAAGAAAGAGGTTATCAAGTGGTTGGACGCCGGTGTGGTTTACCCAATTTCGGATAGTTCATGGACCTCTCCGGTCCAATGCGTGCCAAAGAAGGGTGGAATGATGATCGTCACTAATGCCAACAATGAATTGATACCTACCCGGACGGTTACGGGTTGGAGAGTGTGCATGGACTATAGAAAGCTCAACACGGTCACGAGAAAAGATCATTTCCCTCTACCATTCTTGGACCAAATGCTCGATCGTCTTGCGGGCCGGGCTTATTATTGTTTTCTAGATGGCTACTCGGGGTACAATCAAATTCTCATTGCCCCGGAGGATCAGGAGAAGACAACCTTTACTTGTCCGTATGGCACATTCGCTTTCTCAAGAATGCCATTTGGACTTTGTAATGCCCCGGCGACCTTCCAAAGATGTATGATGGCAATCTTCACCGACATGGTGGAGGATATTCTGGAGGTCTTTATGGACGATTTTAGCATGGTGGGGGACTCATTTGAAGAATGCCTAGTGAACTTGGACAAGGTGTTGAAAAGATGTGAAGAAACCAATCTTGTACTAAACTGGGAGAAATGTCACTTCATGGTGCAAGAGGGTATTGTATTGGGTCACAAAATCTCAAGGCATGGAATTGAAGTCGATAAGGCAATAATAGAGGTCATCTCAAGGCTCCCTCCCCCTACTTCTGTCAAAGGGGTGAGGAGTTTTTTGGGCCACGCCGGGTTTTATCGGCGATTCATTAAAGACTTCTCAAAAATTGTGAACCCGCTTTGTAAATTGTTGGAAAAGGATGTCAAGTTTGTCTTTGATGAGAGTGTATGGAATCCTTTGAGCTATTGAAACACAAATTGACCACTACTCCTATCATCACCACACCTAATTGGGAATTGCCTTTTGAACATATGTGCGATGCGAGTGATGTGGCGGTAGGTGCGGTCTTGGGCCAAAGAATCAACAAGATGTTCCATCCGGTGTACTACTCAAGCAAGACGATGAATGAAGCTTAGAGAAACTATACAGTCACCGAGAAGGAGTTGCTAGCTATTGTGTTTGCCATGGAAAAGTTCCGACCATACCTTATGGGGGCCAAAGTGATTATCCATACCGATCATGTCGCCCTTAGGTATTTGATGACCAAGAAAGATTCAAAGGCAAGGTTGATGAGATGGGTGCTACTTCTTCAAGAGTTTGATCTAGAAATTGTGGACCGAAAAGGAAGTGAAAATCAAGTGGCGGACCACTTATCCCGCCTGGAGGAAGAGGGGAGGCCTTCCGACGGCCTTGAGATAAATGATGCTTTCCCGGATGAACAACTCCTTGCGGTGTCTATGCATGATATGCCGTGGTTTGCCGATGTGGCCAATTATCTTGTGACCGGTATAGTCCCGTATGAGCTCTCTTCTAACCAAAGGAAGAAGCTCAAGCGGGATAGTTTGGATTACTATTGGGATGAGCCATACTTGTTTAAAATTTGCACCGATGGTGTGATTCGCCGATGTGTCCCAGAAGAAGAACAATTGAGTATTTTGGAGGCTTGTCATTCCTCTCCTTATGGTGGCCATCATGGCGGGGTGAGGACGGCTTCTAAGGTGCTTAGTTGCCGTTTCTATTGGCCCTCCTTATTTAAAGATGCCGGTGATTTTGTTAAGAGATGCGATGAATGCCAACGAGCCAGTGGGATTTCTAAGAAGGATGAGATGCCTCTCAACACAATTCTAGAGGTGGACATTTTTTATGTGTGGGGTATTGATTTTATGGGTCCTTTCGTGAGCTCTTGTGGGAACACGTATATTTTGGTGGCGGTGGATTATGTGTCAAAGTGGGTCGAAGCTGTGGCTTTACCCAACAATGAGGCCCGCGGTGAGGTGGCATTTCTAAAAAGTGTATCCTCACAAGGTTTGGCACCGCCTGTGCTATCATTAGTGATGGGATATCTCATTTTTGCAACAAGGCCTTTGATTCATTGCTTGCCAAATATGGAGTAAATCACAAAGTGACCACCCCTTATCATCCTCAAGCTAGTGGTCAGGTGGAAGTTTCCAACCGAGAGATTAAGAGTATCTTGTCCAAAACTACCAATGCCAATAGGACCGATTGGTCGAAGAAATTGGATGATGCTCTTTGGGCTTATCGGACTTCGTACAATACTCCCATTGGTATGTCTCCATATCGGTTGGTGTTTGGTAAGGCTTGCCATCTCCCGGTGGAATTAGAACACAAGGATATGTGGGCATTGAAGAAGTTGAACTTGGAATGGGATGTTGCCGCCAACCTCCGAGTGGAGCAATTGAATGAACTTGATGAGTTTAGATTCCATGCGTACTCCAGCTCATCCTTGTATATGGACAAGATGAAGTACCTTCACGACAAGTATGCTCGGGGTAAAGAATTCAAGGTGGGTGACATAGTTCTTCTTTTCAACTCCCGGTTGAGGTTATTCCCGGGAAAGATCAAGTCTAGGTGGAGTGGTCCATTTGAAGTTGTTGGTGTAACCCCATTTGGTGCTATTGATCTCAAGAACAAAAATGGTGAAGTTTTCCGAGTCAATGGGCATCGTGTTAAACATTACTTGGGGAAGTTTGATGACAGCCACGTGGTGGCACTCATACATTTGAAGTGATATTGTTGGTAACTCCGCGACGTTAAATCAGGCGCTGCTTGGGAGGAAACCCATGTTGTTTTCTTTCTTTTTGATTTTTGTTGTAGATTAGGATTTTTCAGCTAATGGTTTGTGAGATGTTGCAGGAATTGTGTTGAACCAATGCAAAACAACTGTGCAAAAAGTACACAGTCTCTGAACGGTGACCGTGCAGCCGCATCCCACTTTGTGTGGTCCGCACGGGCCAAAGAAAATATTGCCAAGTCTCTGAAGATGGTTAGTGCGGCCGCACCCTTGCTTGTGCGGTCCGCACCGGTAAAGGCCAAAAATGATCAGTCTCTGAACTGTGTTCAGGCGGCCGCGTCCCACTTTGAGCGGCCCGCGTGGTTCTCATGTGGCCGCAGCCCGTTTTATGCGGTCCGCGTGCCTTCGTTTCAGCAACAGGTAAATGTCAAGTCCCAGCGCAGCCCGCGGTCGTGTTCACGCGGCCGCGCTGGACGGTAAGTGCTGGGCCCCGCTGTGTTTCCTTATATAGACCATTAGGGTCTCCATTAGAACTTTTCGCAAATATTGACCCCTGAGCCCTAAAAGTTACTGTTCACATCAGAGACCCTTCTTTGTATTAACATCAAGAGCATTTCTTCACTTTCCTGGTAACATATCTCTCACATTAGTCTTTACTTAGTATTAATTTAATCTTTATACATGTTCCCTTAGTCATAACTTCTTCGTTTTTTTCTTTTTGTTCTTCCTCGTTTCATGATTAGGATAGTTTTATGTTGTTCTTGTTGTTCTTTGAAATGATGGGCATGTTATAAACGAGTAGGGACAAAGTAGGATGCTAAAACGTGAAAGATTTGAGCATTTTTTGTTAAACCCTAATTGTCCATATATTGGAAGCCCAGCGTGGCCGCATGCCTGGTTTGTGCGGTCCGCGCCATGCCCCACGCGGCCGCATCCCATGTTTGCGCGGTCCGCGTGGGTGAGGTTCAGAGGGCATAAGTTTTTAATAGTATGGCCAATGCGGCCGCATGACCAGTTTGTGCGGAACGCGTTGGCCGCCACGCGGCCGCACCCCCTGCTCATGCGGTCCGCATGGTTCCTAATCAGAGAGGTGTTCATTTTCCCAACTTGGTCAGTGCGGTCCGCATGCCTTATTTGTGCGGTCCGCACTGCTATCATCTATTCTCTGTCTGTGTTTCTGTTCTGTACTTAAACTCTGCAATTGCCTGAACTAACAATGTTAGAATTATTTATGTGCAGAAAATGGTTAAACAACGAGAGCGTGGAGCTAAACAACCCGGACGAAGAGGTGAATCCTCCCGGGGAGGAATGGCTAAGCTGAAGAAACTCACTCCCCAACCAAAACTAAAGACAAGAAAGCAAGTAGTGATAGATGAGGAGCAGTCGGGGAGTGAGTACCTTCCCTCTTAGGAATTATCAACTGATTCGGGGCAAGTCCCCTCAGTCCCAGCCCAAGATCCACAAGCTATACAGTCTGAGTCGTCTGATGGCTCAGCAGCGGGTAGCGGCAAGTACTCCACTTCCCCCACAGCTTCAGAATCTGGGGATAGTGCTGACAGTGATGATGAGGTCCCGGTTAGTGGGGTACCCGAGGTTGGTGGTGTGGAACGAACGAGGAAAGCTGAAGTGTGGGAAGACCACTTTGTTAGTCAAGTGGCCTTCCACAAATTCCGGGAAATGTGGTCCAAAAGACATCTAATCCCAGAGAGGTGCATCATAACCAAGGACTTATTGCCACTCCTACCCAAAGTCCATGAACAGTTTCAAACTAGAAGCGGGTGGGACCACTTCAGTGACGGGTTGATAAATGCAAATGAACACATGGTCAAAGAGTTCTACACCAACGTAGCCTACACCAAAAAGAACTCCACTGCGACCAAAGTGAGGAACAGGAATGTTGTGTTTTCGGGCAAAGCATTTAATGACTTTTTGGGTTTCAAGGATGAAGATGAGACCAAATACTTGGAGAAGCTGGCAATGAAGGAGGAGGTTCTCCCATGGTTGGTAGAGTTCTTGGCACATTTGGGTGTTGTTCCGGACTGGGTGCAGGCAGGGGTAAAAATCTTAAGGAAGAACCTGAACTTCGAGGCGAGAGGGTGGCTCACCTTTGTTTGCAACAGGCTGGATCCCACTTCACATGACCAGACCGTCCCTCTTCCCCGGGTTGTGCTCATTGCTTCCATTATGGCTGGATTCCCTATCAATGTAGGGAATGTTATGTACAGGGCGATTACTGCTATGGGGATAGACAGTGTGTGGAACTACCCTTTCCCAAACACTTAGACACTGTATTTTAGGGATTTGAAGGTGAAGAAAATGCATTATGATGTGACAGTGTGCCCATAGCTTCCTTCTCCTGGTTCAGTATTCAGGGGCCAGACAACCCAAAGGGGGACAAGAAAAGCATGTCATCCACCTCTGCCCCAACTGGCCAGTCTGAGGAGCTGGTTGAGGTCGAGCCTTCTACAGAGTTTCCATCCATTCCAATTGTTTCTGTCCCAGTTGATAGGCCTTCCTCTTCTGCGTGCCCTAGTTCGTCAGCTGGCCCTACAGTTCCCAATTCCCGGACCAACCCACTGACAGCCCAGTAGCTAGCCATGACATTAGCCAGTTTGAACAACTGGATGTCCGTAGCGACATCCAAGTTGTCCACATTAGCCACCTCAGTTGAGGCCCAGTCTATCCCAGCCACTGTCCAGGTTCCTCCATCTATTGAGGAAACACTGAAGACGCTCTTGGCCAACCAGGAGAAGATCATTGAGACTCAGATTGCCTTGGCTAAGGCAGTCGGGGCACACAGCACAGCCTTGGAGAAGTTGGCCCGGGAGCACAAGAAAATGAGGAAGTCCAGGGCATCAAAGGAGTCGGTGAAGGTAGTACGAGCAGATGTGGACAAGCTAATGGCGGATCAGATGCCGTTAGACTAGTTATTCGGGGACCCTGCCCCTCCAGCAGCAGTCCCAGTACCTGAGCCACAGCAGGAGCAGGCACCCTGGCCTATGAGGAAGAAGAGGAAGTTGCCCAGCACTGAGGGAGTCGTGATTGAGTTGGCTGAGCTTCAGGGCACTCCCTCCGGTGATGTGCTAGATGTTCCACCGGTCCAGCAGCAGGATCCTACACCAGCTTCAGAGCAGCAGGCCGGAGACCAGTCTGAGGTCCAGGCTACTATAGACGAGCAGGGGACGACCGGAGACCCCATGCAGACAGATCAGGCTTGAGGAGCCATTCTATATCCTTTATCTCTGTTTTTTGTGCTTATTTTGATAGTTGGCATTGGGGACAATGCCAGCTTTTATTCGTGGGGTACGCCCTAATATTTTGATTCTGATACATTTGGATGACTGTACATATTTATTTGATTTATAGTTTATGTTTTGGATTTGATAGTTGGCCTGTATATAACTTTTGACTTTGGCTACTTCTATACTCTTATGTATATATTCATCCCCGTTGTATATTCTACTCCCCATTGTACATATTCATTTGGTTTTTCTATTTTCGTTAAAAAATTTCGTTTTTTGCTTAGTAGTGAGGCTCATAGCCTTTTGTTTTGGTTTTGGCGTTTCAATAAGCCCTTGGTTTTCTTAATGCCATGGTTCTTTCCAAGGGTAGAGTGTTGTGCGAACTGGGTGGCTCTTCCCAATGATAGATGGCGTGCCAACCTTCTTAAGGGTTTGAGTCCGTTTTTGATTTTTCTTCTTTTGATTTTCAATATTTCGTAGTTAAGGGGACCTCAGGCAAGCTTCACTTGGGCCTAATACATTTGCCTTTGATCCCATGGTCAAAGACATAATGTTGTGTTCAGGATGGTGAAAATTGTGGCCTTGAGACTCTTGTGTTGACCAAACAATCATCATATGGTCGTGTGGGGCCATTGTGCGCTTGAATCATAACTAAGGTCGTTGTGGGCCCTCGACTCAATGTCTTTAGCAATCCTTGAGTGTGTGTGGTGAGAATTCGAATTGTGAGTCTAAGTTCCGAGCCGGTGGTCTAGAACTTGCCCCGAGTGTTTGTTGAGGCAAAATCCTAGGTGAAATTGGGCTTAGGAAGTGATTATAGGCTCTCCTTGTTCCAAAATGCTAAGATTGAACAATTCCATGACCTACCAATGAAATGATCCCTAGTTAACCCCTTTGAGCCTTAAACCTTCTTCTTTCAAGAACCAAAGCTACAAGCCTATACCCGTTCTTAATGATACCCTCTCTTGGCACCCAAATCTTCCCTTGAGTAGATGGAAAATGTCTAAGTTTGGGGGGGAGACAAGAAAGGAAACAATGTGGAAAAAGGTACAAAAGCAAAAGAAAAGGAAGGCAATGAAAAAAGGAAGAAAAGACAAGACAAAGAAAAAGACCAAATTGAATAAGGTCAAAAAGGGGATTCAAAGAAAAAAAATTTGAAAAAGGTTGTGAAAAAGTAGAAAAAGGAGAAATGTGTTTGAATTGCATAAGAAGGAGTGACAGTGTGTCTCTCTAACCCCTTGAAAAAGAAGTGAATACTCCAATGAGTCAAGAAAGTGTGTCGAAATGAATCAAAAGAAGTGCTTGAGGGAAGATTGAACCCACTTGAACAAAACATATCCTACCCTTACCCAAAAGCCTCTACAATGACTCCACAAAAAGCCCTATATGATCTTGAGTTGAACGGAACCTACATTAGTGGATACTTACATAAGGGGCAAGCATATGGTACCTAGAGCCGGAATTATGACCTTCTTTGTGAGAGAAATGAGCGAAAAATCCATCAACCTCGGGTTGTGTGTCATTACTCTAAAAGGTGAGGGTCGCTTAGGGAGAGTTGAGGATGTGTGAGTTTGGGTTCCACAATGACCAAGGTATTTGAGAAAAGCTCCTTGATGAAATGAGTCAACCCTCGATGCTCTTGTGTCACATTTGATCCATAGTTCTTAAAAGCTTAAAATGTGTTAATGATGCATTCATATTGAGGGCAATTGTTAGTCCCAATTGATGCTTGTTGAGGTTACTTTAGGATAAGCTGGAATTACTTGTATGTTTCCCTTTTAGGGGTGGGTCTTATTTTATTCGCTTGAGGACAAGCAAAGGTTTAAGTTTGGGGGAGTTGATAACTATGATTTTAACACGTTTCATGCCCATACTTGCCTATGCTTTGTGTATAAATTACCATAAAATAGGCCCACAATGCTTACAAGTTGCGCTTGATTATAGGTTTGAGCGACAAGATGACAAAAGTAAAAAATCGGCTCGAAACGGAGTGAAAATCGACCAAAGATCATTGAAGTGATGAAGTTCAGAGCTTGGTGCGGACCGCACCATCATGTCATGCGGCCGCTTCAGAGAAGTTCAGAGAAGGCATAAGTTGCTGGTCCATTTCATGCGGCCGCGCAATCGTGACATGCGGTCGCACCAAAGAGATTCAGAAAGTTGTCATTTCCAATCGCAAGCGACGCGGCCGCGGTCAAGCTCACTGGGTCCGCGACCAATCTATGCGGCCGCACTACAGGTTCACGCGGACCGCACCACAAGAGTTCAGAGCCCATCACAAGCCACTCATGCGGTTGCACGACAGGTTCACGTGGCCTGCGCTGGTCTCCATGCGGTCACGTGTTATGCGGTCCGCATCACCTGTTTCAGAGAGCAAGAATTAAAAGTCAAATAGTCAAGTGCGGCCGCGGTCGTGTTTGTGCGGCCCGCATGGACCCTGCAGGGGCATTTTTGTCCGGTTTTTCTAGCCTAGTATAAATAGAACATTTTACCATTTTTAGGTCAAGTTTGGTACACCTGATAGTTGTTGCGCTCGTGAGACATTTGTATTGACCTATTTTGGGCATTTTGAGCTTATTTTATCATATATTATTCGAGAGAGTAATTACCCTACTTGAACCCTAGTTGCTTGGTCAAATTGGCCTACCCAATTGGTCTCGAGAGAGTCAATTGGGCAAAATCGTTCTCTCTACCGAGAGGTGTGAGAATGAATACAATTGTGCAACGGTTATAACATAAGCCCCAAATTATCAATCTCCCCTTAGTTACTTCGACCCGTTAGCTAGCCACCTAGGTAGTGTCACGACCCTAGTGCTTTTCTCCAATAGTTAATCATAACTTAGAAAATATCTCTTTAGTACAATTTAGTTAATCATTAGTTTTAAAGTTAGTAGTTGATAAAAAGAAAACCCAAAAATGGTTGAAGTGACATTAGAAGCAAAAACGCATTCTTAGTCTATACAAATACGCAACTCCATTCCAAGCTCCCTGTGGAAAATCGACCCCGACACCACTACTCGGGTAAAAGTCTTAGCGCCCGCTCTTCCTACCGTTGTGTAAGGTTGAGTTTGCTGTGATCAGTCAGGAGCCAAATATTTCCCGTCTTAAAATATTTGGATGTGCAGTATATGTTCCAATTGCTCCACCACAACGCACAAAGATGGGACCCCAAAGAAGATTGGGGATATATGTTGGGTATGAATCTCCTTCTATTATAAAATATTTGGAACCTATGACTGGAGATTTATTTACGGCAAGATTTGCTGATTGCCATTCTGATGAATCAGTATACCCAATATTACGGGGAGAAAATAAGAAATTGCAAAAGGAGATAGATTGGAATGCATTATCACTATCTCATTTAGATCCTCGAACAAAGCAATGTAAACATGAGGTTCAAAAGATAATTTATTTGCAAAATATTGCAAATCAACTGCCAGATGCATTCACTAACCTACCAAGAGTGACTAAATCACATATTCCAGCTGCTAATGCTCCTATTCAAATTGATTTCCGAGTTGGACAATCTATAAATACAAATGGGTCTAAGCCACGCTTGAAACGTGGTAGACCAATTGGTTCCAAAGATAAAAATGCTCAAAAGCGAAAAGGAGCAAATGATCTAGGAGATCATAATATGGAGGCAATCGCTCAAAAAGAGCCTTGTGACATAACAAATGATAAGACCTCAGAGGAGGTCTAGGTACCTGAAAATAATAAGAATGAAGAGATCTCAATAAGTTATGTCACTACGGCAAAAAGGTGGAACCGAAATAATATTATTGCCGACAACATTTTTGCTTATAATGTTGCTGTTGAAATAATGCAACAAGATGATGGTATTGAACCAAGATCTATCGGTGAATGTAGGCAGAGAAATGATTGGCCAAAATGAAAAGACGCTATCCAGGCAGAATTAGCGTCACTTGAAAAACGTAAAGTATTCGGACGTATAGTCCGAACACCTAAAGGAATAAAGCCAGTGGGATACAAATGGGTTTTTGTGCGAAAACAAAATGATAAAATTGAAGTCGTTAGATATAAAGCACGACTGGTGGCACAAGGATTTTCGCAAAGACCTGGCATTGATTATATGGAGACATATTCTCCTGTGGTTGATGCAATCACTTTCAGATATCTTATAAATTTGGCAGTCCATGAAAAACTTGATTTGGTGTCTAATGGATGTTGTCACAGCCTACTTGTATGGCACATTAGATAACGAAATTTGTATGAAAATCCCCGAAGGGCTTAAAGATCCTGAAACTAATAAAAATTTTCGGGGAACTTGTTCAATAAAGCTTCAAAAATCCTTATACGGATTGAAACAATTAGGGCGAATGTGGTATAATCGCCTAAGTGAGTATTTGCTGAAAGAAAGGTATAAGAATGATCCAATTTGTCCCTGTGTATTTATAAGAAGGTCTGGATCGGAATTTGTTATAATCGTTGTGTATGTTGATGATCTAAATATCATCGGAACTCCTGGGGAACTTCCAAAAGCAGTAGACTGTTTGAAGAAAGAGTTTGAAATGTAAGATCTCGGAAAGACAAAATTTTGTCTTCGTCTAAAAATTGAGCATATAAATAATGGAATTTTTGTCTATCAATCAACTTACACTGAAAAGATCCTAAAGCGTTTTATATGGATAAAGCACATCCATTGAGTACCCCGATGGTTGTGAGATCACTTGATATAAATAAAGATCCATTCCGACCTCATGAAAATGATGGAGAGCTTCTTGGTGATGAAACTTCATATCTTAGTGCAATTGGGGCACTAATGTATCTTGCAAATAATACTCGACCAGATATAACTTTTGCAGTAAGTTTATTAGCAAGATTTAGTTCCTTTCCAACAACAAGACACTGGAATGGTGTTAAACATATTTTTAGATACCTCCGAGGGACTATTGATATGGGATTATTTTATTCTTATGAATCCGATTCACAATTGATTGGTTATGCAGATGCAGGTTATTCGACTGACCCACATAAAGCCCGATCTCAAACAGGCTATCTATTTACTTGTGGGGGTACAGCTATTTCATGGCGTTCAACAAAACAAACTTTAGCTGCTACATCTTCCAATCATGCAGAGATAATAGCTATTCATGAAGCTAGTCGAGAATGTGTATGGTTGAGATCAGTGACTCAACATATTCAACAATTGTGTGGTCTTTCTTTAAAAACGAAGATTCCAACGATATTGTATGAAGACAATGCTACTTGCATTGCTCAACTTAAAGGAGGATATATCAAAGGAGACAGAACAAAGCACATTTCACCAAATTTCTTTTTCACACACGATCTTCAGCAAAATGGTGAGATAGATGTTCAACAAATCCGTTCTAGTGACAATCTAGCAGACTTATTCACTAAGGCATTGCCAACATCAATATTTGAGAATCTGAGACATAAGATTGGAATGCATCGTCTCCGAGATATCAAATAAAGCTTTCCTCGGGGGGAGTATAATACGCGTTGTACTCTTTTTCCCTTAACCAAGGTTTTGTCCCAAGTGGGTTTTTCTTGTAAGGTTTTTAATGAGGCAGCACTCAATGCGTATTACAAGATATGTGTACTCTTTTTTCCTTCACTAGGCTTTTTCCCACTGGGTTTTCCTAGTAAGGTTTTAACGAGGCACAGTATCTTTTAGATGGACATCCAAGGGGGAGTGTTATGAATATGTTAGAGTGGATGTCCATTGAATACTCCTAGACATCCCTATTCCATGAACCATTTGAGTTCATGTACTTAGTTAATTCATCACTTAATATTTGTAACCTTTAGGTGTATTCTTGTAACCTTTCATGTATCTTATATCCTATAAATAGGATATTCTTTATCCTATGAAGAACACACAAGAAATACACTTGAATAAGATAGCTTCTACATTCTCCTCCTTTACATCTTGTCTCTATTACTATATTATTCTATTTTTCTCTTATTTCTTAATATTATATTAATTATACATAGAAAAATTATTTTAAACATGTGGGTTGTGGCCACACCAATTTTGATAAATACACATATTTAAAAATTCTAATTAATAGATTTGGCAACGAAACATCCTTAGCTACTTTTTAGCTAGAGATTAGCAACAGAATATATTCCTAGCTAAAAGATAAAGTTCGAAAAAAATAATTAGCGCCAAAATAGAATTCCCTCTAAAATTTAGCTGTAGATTAGCTAGAAGACTTTCCTTGCTAACATATAGCTAGGGATTTGCTACGGACTGTGTCCCTTCTAACCTATGATCTTTTGGAAAAATAAATTTAGCGCCAAATTAGTATTCCCGCTATAAATTTGGCTTGGAAAAAGCTCTAGCTATATTTTAGCAAGGAATAGTCCCTAGCTAATTCCTATCTATATTATGACTGGATTCTCAATCAAAAATTTTTGCAAGGAAATGTGACTTTTCTAGCTAAAGCCCTAGCTAGAGGTGTATATTAGCTAGGGAGAAGTGCATCCAAACTAAATTCCGTAGCTAATGTCCTGTTCTCTTGTATATATAATGTAAATCAACCACAAATAAAGCAATTACAGCCCTGTATTTTATTCTAACCGTAGGTACGTCTCAAAAGAATGCACCAAATAACATTTATCTGCAGTTATATGCCCCGTAAAATTTTCTTTAATTTTCAGGATTGATTTACATTCCACGTTGCCTGAGCTAATTGCTTTATCTTAGGGATAATATTTTCTTGTGATTGAAGATTGGGAGGGTTATGATGTTTAACCAGAAAATAAGAATTTCGGTCAAAGCTTAAATTTAGAAGAACTCGGGCTTCTGATAATCAAATATAGAATAAATAAGAAGAATTGACTTAAACGATAGCTGAATAACTAAAAGAAAGCAAAGTAAATCAGTGCATTCCAATAATATTATGTCCCCTTACAAATGTTATTTCTCTCCTTTTATAGCTATTTCTAAATTATATGTTTCTTTCCTCTCACAACATAGCCATTATGAGCAATTAATGGCATTAATGTAACGTTATAATTGGCAATCGTAACTGTCTTGTAAAGATTCTATAACTTTTTCTATCATTGATGCTCATTAATTACGGATAATACGTATCTGTACTTTTTTCTATCTAGGTTCATTCTTCCGATATCTCTTTGAATTATCATGAGGTCCGAGTAACCGTTCCTTCCTGTTTTCTTGAATCTTGACCCGTGCCTGTTAAGGTTCGTGCCTCTTCGACTATTCTTTGCCAGCTGTCATTACGTTATTGATCCACGTGTCTTGTCGTGTCAGCACTTAATTAATTCCAAATGTTAACTTGATTTTTCCCTATACAGATAGCCCCCCACTTGCCATTTATTCATCAATTGAATATTTGGGAAGTGGATCTCATTAAAGCGGGAATTTTAGCCTCCATCCTTCGTATCATTATAACTTCTTCAAAAATGACGCTTTGCATGCCACTTCCATTTAATGCCCGTGACACGTGGTGACTTTCGATTGGTTCTGCTACCCTTTAGCGCATTTTGAGGCTTTTTTCCAACTTGCATCAATCACGAAGTGACAGTTCTTATTATGACGTTCCCATCATTATCTTTTTTGTTTGACGGTTGCTTTTGAGTATAAATATAACCTTTGTCTTTTCTTTCTCATAAAAGTTTTCCATCTTGAATATTGATTATTGTCTTCTTCCTCGTACAGCTATGTCTTCTTCGAACCCTAATCCCTGAAGAGTTCCTATTGTTGATGAACTTCCCCTTGCTCTTGTTAGAAGCAAAAGAGGCGGAAGACTATGCAGTTTAGGATTATCATCTACTCGAGGTGCTTCTTTGCCTCCATTTAGTTCTACCCCTCCTTCTTCTTCTAGAACTAGGGGTTCTCTTCCATATAAATCTTCTACCAGGAGTAGGCATTCTAATGAGCCAATCCGTGAACCTACAGTAGACGAGATTATCCCTTCTGAACTTTCCTTCTATACAGATAGAGAATCAATTAGGAACCAAGTTTCCTCTATGTCCTCTCATGATCGTATTGATGTTTACCCTTCTCAGATTATTGAGGGTTTAATCTCTGTTGTCCGTAGAGATTGTCGTTGGAAATTTGACTTCCCAAACATAATTCCTAATGCAAATCAAAGGATCACATCCTACATGATTGGATTTTCTTTCGTGTATACATATCCTTTTACGCTGAATTTCAGACCCCCCATTGATCCTGTTATCATCGAGTTCTGTCGTTTATTCAATGTTTGTTTAGGACAAATCGGCCCCATTGTGTGGAGGGTTGTTGCTTGTTTAAGGTACTTGGCAAACTTGGCTCAGTTGCGTTTTACCTTTTTCCATCTAATCCACCTCTACTCCCCTAAGTTGTTCCGACATGGGATCTTAACTTTTGTGGCGAGGAGTAAGAGGGTCTTAGTAAGCCTTGAGGATGACAGGACCGTGGCCAGATTTGTTGTTGCTCCTACTGTAGGGTTAGTAGGTGAAGAAAACATTCCATTCCCTGAAAAGTGGAATTTTGCACGTAAGTTTTCTTTAGAACTTTCTCTTTCCTCTTTTTCCCTTTCCCCTTTTTTTAGAAAGGGTTTGTTCTTCCCGTGACTATTTTACTTTTTCTTTTTCAGCAACCATGGGAACTGTTAACGAAATTCCCAATTTTCGTGGTTGGGTAGAGAAATTGTTGACCATTGCTCTGATGGAGGCTAGATCTGGGAAATACCTTTCGAACAGGTTTGGTTGGAAGGTTAAAACTCATGGTAAAAACTTTAATTTTTCCCTTTCTATTTTTTCCATCCTTCCATTAGAATGTATTTGACCCTTCTTTTTATCAGGGTTTCTTATTCGTGGTGTAAGTGCGAGTCAATCGTAGTTTCCAGGGTTTCTTTGGCAAGAGCTCAAGAGATAATTTTGAGTTCTTCATCAAAAAGAAAATCTGATGCGTCCTAGGATTCTGAAGAGGAAGAGGAACGGGATGAAAGTTCCTTGGTTAAAAAGCCGCATGCTAGAAGACGCGTCATTTCAGATGACGAAGCTGCTACTCCCTGTTCAATTCCTTTGACCGAGCCTGTTGAAGCCACCTTAGTGAGTTCTAATGACGATACTCCTATGGCAGCTCGTGACTCTAATGAACAATTTTTTCCCATGGGTTTGATAGTGAAAGCTTTGATTTGGTGTCTGATGAAGTACCTCTTTCCTCTTTCCCCATGTCTGTCCCGAAGGAATGCTCTTTACCCGTTTCTATTGTTGTTGTTCCTGTCCGGCAAGTTATTATGACTTCCTCAACAGTCCCCACTACTATTGTTCCATACACTGATGTCGGTTCTTCAAGTGAAAGTAGAGTGATGAAGCAGATTACCATTGAAGTCCCTGCTGATGGTAGTCTTTTGAAAAAGTCAAGTCGGGCTGACGTATGGTTGAAACCCTTGATTGGTCCGGTTGGAAAGTCCAAACTAGAAGTCATAGTTCTCTGGCTTGGATGAATGATATCGTGCAGTCATCACTCAAGGTATTAATTTCTTTTCATGCTTTATTTCATTCTCCTTTTACAAAGATTCTTACCTCCCCCCCCCCCTTTGTTTTAGATCAATCTCATCGGTGCGGAGATGATGAAAAGGGTTTCTTATACAGAGCAGTTAATGCATGATTACCAAATTGAGGCAGACAATTGGAAAGAACAATATGAAAGTCTTCAGCTTGATATGGAAGTTTTAGAATAAAGTAAATGTACCTTAGAGCAGCAGTTGATGGTCATGGCTTCGGAGTTAGCAGTTGAAAAAGCTTCTTCCAACTAGGCAGGCAAGGATAAAACTATCCTTGAGTCATCATTTGCTGCACAACTCTCCAATGCCACCGAGGAGATCAGAGGTTTGAAGGCCTTGTTGAACAAGAAAGAAGTATATGTAGGAGAACTTGTTCAAACACTCACTCATACCCAAGAAGATCTTCATGTGTCTTCTGATAAGGTCAAGTTTTTGGAGAGTTCACTTGTCCATTTACAGTCTTCTTACGATGTTGTTTTGGCTGAAAGGGAGGAGCTCAAGAGTGGAATTGACCATTGGAAAAGGGACTACGAGGCTGTTGAGGACAAAGCTGTTGTCGAAGTAAGTTGGGCTATATTGAACACACGCCATGATACCCTTACGGAGGTTAGCCAAGAAGGTTTTAACTTAGGTGCTGAGTTAGCAAAGATTAAAGAGGCCATTAAGAAAACTCAGCAAGGCCAAAGTTTCTCTTCTCCCATGGCTTATACTCCCGAGCACGTGAAGCTAACTCTAGTGCGGTGGATGTCCCAAAACCTTCAGATCAAGTCGAGCCTTTTATTGCTGATGATGTTGTTTTGAACCCTTCTCCTGCTCCACAGTGTAAGTTTGTTTGTGAAGTTTGACTCCTCTTTTTTTATTTTTTTTTGGTGGCATATGTGGTGGTTTTACCCCTGGTCCCATTTTGGGGATTATGTTTTTGGTGATAGCAAGTCTGTAACGACCCGGCCGGTCTTTTTAAGAATTAACGCCCCGATCCCCTATTAACTGCATTTCCTGGATTTGTTTATGCTATTGTGAGTTGCCAGGAAGGTTTATTTGGAGTTTCGGAGAGTTTTGGGACACTAAGTCCCTAAATGAGAGTTTAAGTCTTAAAATTTGGACTTCAGTCGGAATAGTGTGAAGACGGCCTCGGAATGGAATTTTGCTGGTTTTGTTAGCTCCGTTGGGTGATTTCAGGCTTAGGGGCGTGTTCGGATTGTGTTTTGGAGGTCCGTAGCATATTTAGGCTTGAAATGTTGAAAGTTTAATTTTTGAAGTTTTCGGTTCGATAGTGAGATTTTGATCTACGGGTCGGAATGGAATTTTGAAAGTTGGAGTAGCTCCGTAATGTTGAATGTGACGTGTGTGCAAAAGATCAGTTCATTCGGACAAGGTTTGATAGACTGTTGATCGAAAGCGTAATTTGAGAGTTTTGGAGTTCTTAGGCTCGGATCCATGTTTAATTCGATGTTTTGATGTTCTTTTAGGTTTTTCGAGGATTGGTACAAGTTGGGATAGTGGTATATGACTAGTTCGTGCCTTTGGTTAAGGTCCTGGGGGCCTCGGGATGATTTCGGATGGTTAACGGGAAGTTTGGAGTTAAGAATTTGCAGCTGAAGCTGCTGAGTCTGCTGTCATAACCGCAACTGCGGCTTGAAGACCGCAGGTGCAAGCCCGCAAAAATGGCTGAAGTACCGTGGATGCGGTTTGAGGCGAAAGGGGATTTGACGCAGAAGCGGCCAAGGCACCGCAGAAGCAGTACCGCATCTGCGGAAAGGAAGTCGCATGTGCGGAAAGTCCCTGTTTAATGAAAAGTCGCAGGTGCGACTTGGTCTTCGTAGAAACGGGGCCACAGGTGCATTCCCAAGGCCGCAGATGCGGTTCTAGTGGTCAAAAAAAGGGTAGAAATGAGGGTTTAGTCTCAAAACTTGGAAAATTGATTTGGGAGCTCGGGATTGGAGATTTTGAGTGAGATTTTCACCTGGGTGTTTTGGGTAAGTAATTCTTACTCGGTTTTGATTAGTTTCCACGAATCTATGCTTAAATTCATCCTTTAAATTTGAATTTGGGGTGGAAAAATTGGAGAAAAAATGGAAAAGTTCTTAGGCCTAATTTTGGGGTTTGATCTAGAATTTGATGTCGGATTGGAATAATTTTGGTATAAATGAACTCGTGAGAGTATGGGGATTCTGAATTTATAAATTTTACCCGATTTCGATACGTGGGCCCGGGGAGCATTTTGGTCATTATATATAATTTTGCGTATTAGCTTAGAATTTATTTGTGGAATTAGTTACTTGAAGGTATATTTATATTATGCAATTAAATTGAATATATTTGAGCCATTTGGCGTCAAGTACTCGTGGAAAGAACGTGGTTTCGGGTTGGTTTTGAGCTGGTTCGAGGTAAGTGGCTTGCCTAACCTTGCGTGGGGGAACTCTCCGTAGGATTTGGTATTTGTTGATATTTGAAATGCCTTGTACGTGAGGTGCCGAGTGCGTACTTGTGCTAATTGTTGAAAATCTTGTTTTCATTAAGTAACTATAATTGTGTTTCCATTCCTGTTTGTACTACTTGCAATTTAAGCCTACTGTTAGCTTAGGGAAGCATGTCTAATTGACTTAATTGCCTTACTTTCTCAAATTTCTTTAATTGAATTCTGTGCAGCATGCTAGGTCAGAAATACCTATTTTACCTAGGTATGAAATCTGGATTTAATTGAATATTCTTCGTGTTGTTGCTATGTGTTTACTTTGGGACTATAGGACGGTATCCCGGGAGATCCCCACTCCCCTGCCCCCCGCGTGTTTACTTTGGGACTACGGATTTGTATTCTGGGAGATCCCCTGCACTTGTATATTGGAACTACGGGGCTGCACCCGGTAGATTCCTCTAGAAATGGGTATTTACATTTGGGACTACGGATCGGTATTCCGGGAGATCCCCGTGCACTATAAGTTGGACTACAGGACAACACCCAGGAGATCCACTGGATATTTATATTTTGGACTACAGGACGGTATCATGGGAGATCCCCGGTTGTCACCTCTATGTTGACCTGTATTCCTTCTGTGATTATTTTTGGTCTCTGTTGTAGTTGTTGTTGTTCTTACTATCCTGTGTTACTTCTTACTGTTTGCACTTAATTATGATGTCTTATTCTATATTGTTATACCTTTTTCTCATCTAAACTCATTAGGGCCCTGACTTTTCTCGTCACTACCCGATCGAGGTTAGGTTTGGCACTTACTGAGTACCGCTGTGGTGTACTCATGCCCTTTCTGTGCATGTTTTTCATGTGCAGATCCAGGTTCTTCGACTCAGCCCTACTACCCTTGAGGCGAGGCGATTCTCCAGTGACTTCGAGGTATATCTGTCGCGTCCGTAGACCGAGGAGTCCCTTTTCCATTCTCTCTTATAGTATTAGCCCTTCTGTACTTACTTTATTTAGACATTCTGGAGTTAGAAATTTGTAGTTATTCAACAGCTTGTGATTTCATGAGATTCCAGGTTTTGGGAAATGTAGTTTCAGTTTGTGAGTCGTATTGTAAATGCCAAGCGGCATCTTAACGCTTCATTTTCATATTTCTGCAGTTTTGGCTAGTTTTATTCTGTTATTTTTTTCTTTTTCCGTAATTTGTTAGGCTTACCTAGTCGTAGAGACTAGGTGCCGTCACGATATTTCACGGAGGGAAAACTGGGTTCGTGACAAAGTCCCCAGGTCTTTTCGGGGTTTTTTGTAAAAATGACAATCAGTTTATAACTAAGTTCGTACTTAGTTTAAACTTAATATTATTATGTTTCCGTTTCAACCTAATTCTCTCGAGTTTCTGTTATACTCTTTTTACCTTTTTTTAATTTTATATAAGTATAAGTCCAAGGTCTTGTTTTTAGTTCGCGGGTTTTTGGTTTTACCCTTTTGACTTTTTGCATTTTTTTATGGTGCAGGAGAGGGTACAACAACCACCATGATAATAAGCACATGGAACATAAGAGGGCTTAACAAGCCCTATAAGCAAAAAGAGCTGAAAATCTTTTTGCAAAAGAATAAGATTGATGTATTAGGATGTATGGAAACTAGAGTTAAAGAAAAAAAGTCAAAAAAAATTCTGTACAAAATAGTAAAGGACTGGGGATACAGATGCAATTATGAGCATGCAGAAAATGGTAGAATATGGGTGATTTGAAAACAAAACCTATCAGTGGATGTAGTGAAAGTTCATGAGCAATGTATTCACTATAGTAATTGATGCAACAAATGGGAGGCAGATCATGCTGTCAGTGGTATATGTAAGGAACAAAGCTCAAGAGAGAACTAGTTTATGGAAAGAACTGGAAGCAATGAGGGGGTGATTCAAATGACATGGATCATAAGTGGTGATTTTAATAATGTGCTACGTTCAGATGATAGACTGGGCCAACCAGTCACTATGAATGAGATAAAGGATTTTAAAGAGTGTATTGATGCACTGCAACTATCTCCTGTGAAGACAAAAGGTTGTTTCTACACTTGGTGCAGCAAGAAACAAGCAACTGATAGAGTTTATAGTAGAATAGATTGGGTGCTTGGAAATTTTGAGTTGATCAGAGACTATGGACATGTGGAAGCTGATTGTTTGGAACCTGGAATATCTGATCGTTCCCCTATAGTGCTCCAGATATGGCAAAGGAAGAATATGTATCACAGACCTTTTAAAATGTACATGGTAACAATGGAGCATAGTGAGTTCAAACCTATGGTTGTGGATGTATGGAAGTAGAGAAAGAACTGTGATCCCATGGAATGAATATGGAGGAAACTACAGGATTTGAAGATGAAGTCAAAAGATTTGAATAAGGAAATGATGAGCTATGAGAGAAGGCTGAACCAAACAAGACAAAAATTAGAATATGTTCAGAAGAGTCTAGATAAATCCATTATGTCAAGTCTTGATTGTGGATGAAAAAGTGGTACTGCAGGAGTTAGAGAAGTGGAGCACAGTTGAGGAAAAGATATTGAGGCAAAGGTCGAGAGTGAATATGATTGATTGTGGAGACTCAAACTCAAAGTATTTCTATGCTCAATTAAAGATGAGAGCAATTAGGAATTCTATATCTTCTGTATACAATGCAGGAGGGATAAGAGTCACAGAACCAATAGAAATAGAGAAGGAATTTGTTGAATTCTTCAAGCAGCTCATGGGGACAGACAATGGGCTCAAACATTGCCCAAATGCAGAGATCATCAAAGAAGGAGTGTGTTTGTCAATGAACAAACAGCTGGAATTAATCAAGGAAGTAACGCATGAGGAAATAAATGAATCAATCAAGGATATGCCAAATGACAAAGCACCACGAGTGGATGGATTTCCAGTTGAATTTTTTTAAGTTACATTGGCAAGAAGTCAGCAATGATGTATATGAGGCAGCGGGCTATTTTTTAAGAACAAGTAAAATGCAGAAAGCTTGGAATTGAAGTGCAATAACACTGATTTCTAAAGGTTCAGCTCCTACAACAGTGAAGGACAATAGGCCAATAGCTTGTTGTACTATAGTGTATAAAGTTATTGCAAAGATTCTTACAAGAAGGATAAAGAAGGTGATTGACAGTCTCATTGGGAAAGCACAATCAACATTTATAGAGTGGAGAAACATAGTGGATAATGTGTTGTTTAGTCATGAACTATTCAATGGGTACAACAGGAAAGGAGTATCACCAAGGTGCATCCTCAAAGTTGACCTCAAGAAAGCATATGACTCACTTGACTGGTAATTTCTAAGGCAGATGCTTACAGAGCTGGGATTTCCTTATAAGTGCATTGGTTGGATTATGGAGTGTGTGACAATAGTGTCATATTCATTGACACTCAATGGTGGGCTCACAAAACCTTTCCCTGCTAGGAGAGGGATAAGGCAAAGAGACCCTATGTCTCCTTTACTATTTGTAATTGCAATGGAGTACTTGCAGAGGGAGATGAATACTTTGAAGATGCAGAAGGAGTTCAAATACCATCCTAAATGCAAGAAACTGGGAGTAACACATATATGTTTTGCTGACGATCTCTTAATGTTTTGCAGGGGAGGCACAAAATCTATTCAAGCAATACAGAATGTTTTTGACAAGTTCTCAAAAGTATCAGGATTGCAAGCAAGTGTGGAGAAAAGCTCAATATATATGGCTGGGATTAATCAACAAGTGCAAGAAGCGATTATGCAACTTACTGGTTATATAAAGGGCAACCTACCTTTTAAATATTTGGGAGTGCCATTGTCGACTAGGAAGCTGAACATAAACCAATGTCTGCCTTTGGTTGAGAAGATCACTGATAGAGTGAGGTGCTGCTCTGCTAGGATGTTATCATATGCTGGAAGATTACAACTGATCAAATCAGTGCTATTTGGTGTGCAAACATACTGGGCCCAAATATTCTTGATTCCAAAGAAGATTATGAAAATGCTGGAGGCTGTGTGCAGGACTTTCCTGTCGACTGGATCAACTGAAATATCTCGGAATGCTCTTATAGCATGGGACAAAATTTGCCAACCTAAAAGTACAGGGGGATTGAATGTGATCAACATGAGAACTTGGAATAAAGCTGCAGTGATGAAACACTTATGGGCATTGGCTATGAAGAAGGATACACTATGGATTAGATGGGCTCACATATACTACATAAAGAATAGAAGAATTGAAGACATAGATACACCAAAAAATGCAGCATGGGTGGTGAGGAAGATTATTGAAATGAAGGAAGATGTACTGAAGATGAGGACAAACCAAACAGATATTACATCAATTTTGAGAGAGTTTGAGAAACAAGGCAAGTTCCAGATCAAAAAGGCATATGTGCAAAAGTGGAATGGAAGAGTATTCATATGCACTCACAAGTTCATCTAAGGTTTAATTTCCATTTATGGTTAGCTATCTATCAGAGACTAGCAACAGTCGATAGACTTGCAAAGTTTGGGTTACAAGTGCAGGCAGAATGTGTGTTCTGTGGACAGAATGAGGAAAACTTTGAGCATCTATTTTTTAAATGTCAGTATACAAAAAGTATTGTGGGAAAGAATTCTCAATTGGTTAGGACATAGAAGGCAGATCCAAAACTGGGCACAGGAAGTGAGCTGGATAAGTGGTGTGGCAAAGAAGAATGATTGTTGCAGAAATGACCATGGCAGTCTTTGCAATGGTTGTCTACTGCATATGGAGAGCGGTCAGCGTTAATCTAGTTTTGTAATGACTTTTTTGATGGAATAAACGTTTAAAATTTCGTCAAAAAAAAAACTTTTTGCATTTTTAGAAATTGTAACGACCCGACAGGTCATTTTGAGTTCTAGCGCTCCGTTCAGCAGTGTGAGGTCATGTACAGCTTCATTTCAGGTATTATGACTTGTACGCGTGGTCGGAATTGAATTTTTGGAAGTCCAGAGTTGATTTGGAAAGAGAATTCTTATTTCGGATGCTTAAAGTTGAAAGAATGAACTAGGATTGGAATTTTGAGTAAACGACCTCGGAATCGGGATCTGAAGGTTTCAGCAGGTTCGTATGGAAATTTCGGACTGGGGCGTATGCCCGGATTGGGTTTTGGATAACCCGGGAGCGTTTTGGCGCCTATTATGGAAGTTAGCATTTTAGAAGAAATTTCTTAAGTTTGGCTTGAAGTGCATTTCAGTGTTATCGATGTCCGTTTGGGATTCCGAGTCGTGGAATAGCTCCGTATGGTGATTCGGGAGTTGGGAGTGCGATCGAAAGTGAATTCGGAGATCCGTAGGTCGTTTTGGAGCCATTTGGCTAAAGATAGAAATTTGAAGGTTTTTGAGAAGTTTGACTGGAGGTGGACTTTTTGATATCGGGGTCGGAATCTGATTTCGAAAGTGGGAGTAGGTCCGTAATGTCAAATATTACTTGTGTGCAAAATATGAGGTCAATCGGACGTGATTTGATAGGTTTAAACATCGGAAATAGAAGTTGGAAATCTTAAAGTTCATTAAGCTTGGATTGGAGGTCGATTCGTGGTTTTGACGTTGTTTGATTTTATTTGAGGCCTCGAGCAAGTCCGTAATGTGTTTTGGACTGGTTGGTGTGATTGGTTGGGGTCCCGGGGGCCTCGGGTGGATTCTGGGTGGTTAACGGATCGAAAATGGATTTTTGGGAAGGCTGAGTTTTTGCTGGTTGCTGTCATAACCACATCTGCGGTTTTTGGACCGCAGATGCGGCACATCGACCGCAGAAGTGGTTTTGGGCTAGAAGAGAAGGGACTGCAGATGCGGTCATATTTTCGCATATGCGGGACCGCACCTACGGTGGGGCTATCGCAGAAGCGGATTGGGGCGGCCAGGCTGGGACCGTAGATGCGGTCATTTTTCCGTAGATGCGGGACCACACCTGCGGTGGTGGAGACGCAGAAGCAAAAAAGGGACATCATGTTGAGGACCACAGATGCGGTGTCAGAACCGCACCTGTGGAACCGCAGAAGCGGTCTGGAGGCCGCAAGTGCGGAAATCGCTGGGGCAGTGAGTCCTTTTAAAAATCGGGAGATGGTCATTTCTCTTCCATTTTTCATGGCTTGGGCGATTTTTGGGGAGCTTTCAAGAGTGGATTTTTCGTCATCAACATCAAGGTAAGTCACTCCAACATATTTTGAGTTAAATACATCAACCAAGTATGGATTTGAACATTTAAATTAGCATAAATTTGAGGTTCTGGTGGAAAACCTAGGAAATTAGTAATCTTGGAATTTAGCCACAATGGGATGAAATTAAGAGAAAATTATATATTTGAGTTCCTAAGGTCATGGGTAATCTTTATCTTCGAAAAATTTTGGATTCCGGGCACGTGGGCCCGTGGGCGTTTTGGTCAACTTTTCGATTGGAGTTAGGAATTGCTATAAAATAGATTGTAATGAATATTTGAGCATATATTAATGGATTTGCGTAACCGTTGGCTAGTTTTGGAGCGTGGTGCTTCATTTAGAGTCTTCGGAAGGGCGTGAAATGCCGGTTATGGATCTTCCGAGCGAGGTGAGTCTCCTTTCTAACCTTGTAAGAGGGAATTGTCCCCATAGGTGAGTTAATTAGTTATGTGTTCCTATTTGTGGGGGCTACGTACGCACGAGGTGACGAGAGTCCGTACGTAGCTACTATTATGCTATTGTCCGGGTAGTCTAGGACCCAAAAGCATGCTATACTTTGAATATTTGTAATCTTATGGATAGTTGAATTGCTTAAACCACATCAAAATAGTAAATGAATTTCTAACAAGATCTAAACCTCTTTTTCTTAAATTGTTGAAAGAGAATTAGCTTTCTTTGAATAATTGCCCCATGTTGGCTTCTTGATTGAATGTCTCTATGTGTTTATTTTGGAACGGGTCGAACGCCTCGGCAGATTAAATAGATGCATCTATAGGCGCGCCGTCAACCCTCGGCAAGTGCACAGTTTATTTTTGTTGGATCAGGTCGTCGCCTCGGCATGATGTGCGCATGCTTGTATTGCTACATTGAACTTAATTAAGTTACTATTGCCTCTTCATGTCTTGAAAATATTTGGATAATTTTGAAAAGGAATTTTGGAAATTTCCTATAAGAGAATTAATTTTTTACTTGTTTCCTTCTATTTGGACTAAAATCATGTTTATAGAAATCCATAATTTAATTTATTACTGACCTCATTAATGGACCACTAGTATGTGTCGAAGTCAACTATCTCGTCTCTACTTCTTCGAGATTAGACGGGATACTCATTGAGTACACGTTGTTTACGTACTCATACTACACTTCTGTGCATTTTTGTTGCACGGGTATATGTAACCCTAGTGGCCTACGGGGCGTAGCAGCGCGGATGATTCTGGGACTAGGTGAGTTGCATTATTCGAGGCGACCCGCAGCTAGTATAGTCCCTTTCAGTATATTGTATTTATTTCTTGTCCACTGTATTTCGGACGGATGTTGTATTTTATTTTCCTTATCTGTAGATGCTCATGCACTTGTGACACCGGGTTCTGGGAGGATTTTGGATTATTCAGTATTAAGTCTTTTATTGACTTTATGTTCATTTTTGTAAAATTTTTATTATCTAATATTTAACGTATAAGAAAAAAAGATGATTTCCGCAAACACTAAAATTAGAATCCAATTATGCATTCTTGGTTGGCTTGCCTGACAGCGGTGTCCGGCGCCACCACGACCCTTAGTGGATTTTGGGTCGTGACAACATGGTATCAGAGCACTAGGTTCCTAGGGTCTCACGAGTCATGAGCAAGTCTAGTAGAGTCTCGCGGATCGGTACGGAGACGTCTGTACTTATCCTCTGGAGGCTGCAGGATTGTTGGGAGTAATTCCCTTCTTGATTCCTTATCGTGCGATTTGATTCCTGTGAGGCTTATGCCTTTGTTTCCTTCCTACTAAATCATACGTGACGCAAAGCGCTTGTTATCCAACGAGAATTTAAGAATTGTAATGATATTATGAATATGGTGTGGGATGTTTCTCCCGGTATAGTTGCCTGAGCTATTATCGTCACCTAGTGGAAGGATATTTTATTGTTTCAGCCCAGTAATGGCACTTCTGAGGGCTCTAAGGCTAGGCACAAGTTGCCATGATGCTTATGAATGATTGTTCCGCAATAGTGAAATGAGGGTAGGATGTTTTGCCTATGTGTCGTGGCAGTGAATGACTTGAAGGGAGGTTTACTCAGTGTATAATCAAGAGATCCGGTATTTTATTCCCGGGAGGGGAAGGACAATCGAACTAAGGATGGTCAGATGTGGGCTGGTGGAAGTAATGAGGCTTGGTATTTGCAAGCGTTGTAGAGTTTTCTTCTATGATGGGATGTCGTTGTCCTAATTGAACGTGCTAAGTTTGTCGGTGTTATGACCTTCTACAATTCGCCTTTGGGGCAAGATATTGTTAGATAGAATTGGAGACACAACTGTCAGATATCGTAGGGTGCGGTAGTTCGCGATTGAATCAGTATTTCTAATGTTGTCGGTTCGATACAGATGACCTTCGGAAAGGTTTAAGTAAGCAGCAGTTGTGGGTTCAGGTGCCACGAAGATAGATTTTGTTTAAGACAGCAAGCGAGCAGCAAAGTATGAGGAAGGACGTGTAGGAAGTGTCAGGCGGTGGCTAAAGTTTCTGGAAGGCCGAGTATAAGAGGCCAAAGGCTGAGTAATCGATTAAGGGGGTGAGTTCCGCCAAAGTGGGAGAGCGGTAGAGTCGCATATGTGCTTTGTAGTGGGATGACCACCTACCTTAAGAAGAGTTTGGAATGATTTGGGATTTTAGTGGCTGGCGATTGAAGCCTACGGAATTAATTAGAAGTATGGGCTATCATGCAACAATAGATTTGATATATCAGGACAGTGCTTCTTGAACGAGGAAGGATACAACATAACTTTGAATTGGAAGAATATCGCCGCACATTTAATTGATGTCCATGAGGGGTGAATGGACTTCTGCAGCTGGAGAGTGAGCTCGGACTCAGGATGGGTTATTGATGTCATAGTCATTGTACCCCGTGCAGCAGCATTGGAAGATGCCGGGGAGTGAATTCTACAGGTGGGTTATTCCTGTGAGCAGGTTAGCGGTCCCGTGGTTGGCGAGGCTTCTGCGAATAATTCTATTGGTTATACAGCGAAGGGGTCGGTCGTGCGAATGTTGCTAGTGCTTCAGGGCATAAAAAAAATAGGTTTCTATAGTAAGATATCGAGAATTTTGGCAATTGATTGCGTAAGGCTATGTCAATAAGAGATAGGGAATTTCAGTGAGCTCCAGATTGTGAAAAATGGCTTCATTCTAAGTGGGAGAGTCCCACCGCTTATGATTGGGTTGCATGGTTAACTACTTGCGAGATTCTTGGCTATTAGCATATCGATGGGTTATTTCAGCTACGGGAAAGGGCCATAGGTGGTAATTTGAGCAAAGGAATTATAAAAAGTGGGCTATCATTGGCCTTATTTGCCCATGTTCAAACTTGGGGAGGATTCAGGATTGTGCTTTGTAAAGATGCGGGTTCCTAGGGAAGTGATTCTGCCAGGTGCTTCACTAATGGGACATCCACGTGCTAGAAGATTTATGGAATTGATTATATTCGGGGCCAAGTCAGAGCGGGTGGCTCTCAGCAGCGGTCCTAGTGAAATTCAAAAGATAAAGTGTGGTACAGAGTGTTCTATGACATTTTAACTTGCGGTATAGCATTTGAGAGATATGAAACAGTTTGTGGGATTTGAGACAACATGGTCTCGTGATTCAAGATCACTCGAGATGAGTGCAGATGGAGTATGTTATGTGTTGGATGGAATTAGTATTATTTCTAAGGCAATCGTGGTGAATCGAAAGAAGATAGATTGGTTAGCCATAATTTAGTTAGCATGTGGGTGGTAGAGATCAACTCTGTCAGCGTGATTAAGTTATGCAAGTGATCTGTGGCGGTGCATATGAGGCTTGTCAGCCGCTGTAATTGATATTATTCTTAAGCATTCTACTGTTATGGCTTGTTATGTGGAAGTGAATTCCAGAAGGGCTATGGTGCCTTAGACCACTACTTAGAGATTTGTGTATTTCCACGATTATAAGAATTTGCCTGTGTGTTGCTATGTTTCTCCCGAAGTGAGTTTAGTGAAAAGCTTTTATGTGATGAAATGTTGACCTATTAGCAGTTTCGGGTTATGATAAGGGTCATGTTCTATCGTACATTGGCATGTTGGGTGCAGTGACTAGTGCGGGATTTAAAGAGAAAAATCAAGGTTGCAGTTCGGTGTTGACAAGGATGTCACAAGCTCGGATGAGCACGAAAGGAGTTTCGATGTTTAAAGTAAGTGGTATTGTCATCAGCGTCACCTGAGATTGGTGTTTTGTGAAAAAGGCTTCGCATCCTGGTTAGGCATTCTTGATCATTTTTCAGCGTTAGTGCGGCCGGTGGTTTGGATGTGTGGACTTGTTACGTGTTTCAGAAGGTTGTGGGAGCGAGCCCCACAGGAAGATCGTATAAGTGTGGCATGCAGTCACTTGATTGATTGAAGAAGTTAAACCAAGTATGAAGATTTGTTATGATATCGATAAGTTGAGGATATATGCTTGGAGAGAACTCAGTTACTAAGTTGTGGACTGTGGATGAGTACTACGGTTATGATGGTTGTCCTTGTGTGTTATGAGAAGAGGGAAATTAGTATGGACATTTGAAAGGTTATTGGCTTAGTTTGATATGATCAAGATCGACTTTAGGTCGGTGGATAGATTTAAATGCGAATTTGGGCTCTATGTCAGGCCAGTTGTGTTCATTTCAGTAATGCGCTCCTTATGGAGTAGTCAGAGTGTTATTGCGTTGTTAGATATTTCATGCAGTGATGCATTGCACCGTGTGAGTTGTGAGACGGCTTGAGAAATTGCTTATGTGTTGAGGATACGCGTAGAAATGATGTACTATGAGCAAGATGGCTCTTTAGATTCAGATTGTATATCGCACCTCTGTTGTGCTTGAGTTTTGTAGCTTATGGCGCTATATGTTCCCTCAGGGATGTTATTATGCATTTAGCATGCTTATGACCGATATTCGGTATTTTGTTGTAATGAGCAAATTTGGCTCGATGTGCATCTCCTTATATGAGATTTATGTGTGGATCGGGTTGCACGCCGCAACAATGTGATGTTGAGTATAGTTTTCTGTAGGCTATTTTGTGTGCCTTGCTTCCTGTTTTCTAAGGAAAGTCCGTATTAGTGCGTGAGTTAGGTAATTCCTTCCAGAGTTCGTTTTCCTTTCGTATCGCATTCGAATTGGTAGCCAATTGGCACATTGTGGCATCATATGAGACTTTTGTTTATGTCTGGGGTGGCTTATTGCCTGAGCAGTTCGTACTGGGTGAGACTAGATTTTTCGATTTAGGATCAGTGCAATCTGAGTATATGAAGTAAATTATGGAGATAAGACCATTATTTGGTCCTGAATGAGATAATGGTATTTGTCAGGGGTATAGAACTAATGATTTGTTGACTCGGCAGTTGGTTATGAATTTCTGCACATCTCTTCCTTCGTGGCGGTATTGTAAAGATTAGAGTGAGACCTGTGTAAGTCACGGGGTGCAACGGGAGCATCGGATTAGTAGAATTTTGACTAAGTTGATCAGAAAATGTATTGTGGTCCGGTGAATAAAGTGATGCAAGGTGTGAATTCAGCAGAGTTATGCAGTCATGTTTGGGTACATCGTGTAGTGATTAATATGGTGATCTTATGGTGGGAACAGGTCGGGTATAGAATCCCGGATGTTGGAATTGGGCTTTAGGGCTTATTTGCTTGAAGAAAAGGGAATATCTTCAGAATTGATCGAGCTGATGTGCTCAACTGAGTTGTGGTGGCACGGGAAGGTGCATGAGAAGTTAAACAGCGATTTCAGACTACTTCAGTGTAGTTTTCAGCACGTTCGAGGATGAACGTATGTTTAAGTGGGAGAGAATGTAACGACCCGATCGGTCATTTTGAGTTCTAGCACTCCGTTCAGCAGTCTGAGGCCATGTACAGCTTCATTTCAGGTATTATGACTTGTACGCGTGGTCGGAATTGAATTTCGGGAAGTCCAGGTTGATTTGGAAAGAGAATTCTTATTTCCGAAGCTTAAAGTTGAAAGAATGAACTAGGATTGGAATTTTGAGTAAACGACCTCGGAATCGAGATCTGAAGGTTTCAGCAGGATCGTATGGTGATTTCGGACTGGGGTGTATGCCCGTATTGGGTTTTGGATAATCCGGGAGCGTTTTGGCGCCTATTGTGGAAGTTAGCATTTTAGAAGAAATTTCTTAAGTTTGTATTGAAGTGTATTTCAGTGTTATCGATGTCCGTTTGGGATTCCGAGTCTGGGAATAGCTCTGTATGGTGATTCGGGAGTTGGGAGCGCGATCAAAAGTAAATTCGGAGGTCCGTAGGTCATTTTTGAGCCATTTGGCTAAAGATAGAAATTTGAAGGTTTTTGAGAAGTTTGATCGGAGGTGGACTTTTTGATATCGGTGTCGAAATCCGATTCCGAAAGTGAGAGTAGGTCTGTAATCTCAAATATGACTTGTGTGCAAAATTTCAGGTCAATCGGACGTGATTTGATAGGTTTAAACATCTGAAATAGAAGTTGGAAAAGCTTGGATTGGAGGTCGATTCGTGGTTTTGACGTTGTTTGATGTGATTTGAGGCCTCGAGCAAGTCAGTAATGTGTTTTGGGAGTGGTTGGTGTGATTCGTTGGGGTCCCCGGGGCCTCGGATGGATTCTGGGTGGTTAACGGATCGAAAATGGATTTTTGGGAAGGCTGAGTTTTTGCTGGTTGCTGTCATAACCGCATCTGCAGTTTTTGGACCGCAGATGCGCACATCGACCGCAGAAGCGGTTTTGGGCTGGAAGAGAATGGACCGCAGATGCGGTCATATTTCCACAGATGCGGGACCGCACCTACGGTGGGGCCATCGCGGAAGCGGATTGGGGCGGCTAGGCTAGGACCGCAGATGCGGTCATTTTTCCGCGGATGCGGGACCGCACCTGCGGCGGTGGAGTCGCAGAAGCGAAAAAGGGACATCATGGTGAGGACCGCAGATGCGGTGTCGGAACCGCACCTGCGGAACCGCAGAAGCGGTCTGGAGGCCACAGGTGCGGAAATCGCTGGGGCAGCGAGTCCTTTTAAAAATTGGGAGATGGTCATTTCTCTTCCATTTTTCATGGCTTGGGCGATTTTTGGAGAGCTTCAAGAGGGGATTTTTCGTCATCAACGTCAAGGTAAGTCACTCCCACCTATTTTGAGTTAAATACATCAACCAAGTATGGATTTGAACATTTAAATTAGCATTAATTTGAGGTTTTGGTGGAAAACCTAGGAAATTAGTAATCTTGGAATATAGCCACAATTTTTTGGGATGCAATTAAGAGAAAATTATATATTTGAGTTCCTAAGGTCATGGGTAATCTTTATCTTCGAAAAATTTCGGATTCCTGGCACGTGGGCCCGAGGGCGTTTTGGTCAACTTTTCGATCAGAGTTAGGAATTGCTATAAATTAGATTGTAATGAATATTTGAGCATATATTAATGGATTTGCGTACCCGTTGGCTAGTTTTGGAGCGTGGTGCATCATTTAGAGTCTTTGAAAGGGCATAGAATGTCGGTTATGGATCTTCGGAGCGAGGTGAGTCTCCTTTCTAACCTTGTAAGAGGGAATTGTTCCCATAGGTGATTTAATTGGTTATGTGATCCTATTTGTGGGGGCTACGTACGCACGAGGTGATGAGAGTCCGTGCGTAGCTACTATTATGCTATTGTCCGGGTAGTCTAGGACCCAAAAGCATGCTATACTTTGAATATTTGTAATCTTATGGATAGTTGAATTGCTTAAACCACATCAAAATAGTAAATGAATTTCTAAAAAGATCTAAAACTCATTTTCTTAAATTGTTAAAAGAGAATTAGCTTTCTTTGAATAATTGCCCCATGTTGGCTTCTTGATTGAATGTCTCTATGTGTTTATTTTGGAACGGGCCGAACGCCTCGGCAGATTAAATAGATGCATCTATAGGCGCGCCGTCGATCCTCAGCAAGTGCACGGTTTATTCCTGTTGGATCGGGCCATCGCCTCGGCATGATATGTGCATGCTTGTATTGCTGCCTTGAACTTAATTAAGTTATTATTTCCTCTTCATGTCTTGAAAATATTTGGATAATTTTGAAAAGGAATTTTGGAAATTTCCTATAAGAGAATTAATTGTTTACTTGTTTCCTTCTATTTGGACTAAAAACATGTTTATAGAAATCCATAATTTAATTTATTATTGACCTCATTATTGGACCACTAGTATGTGTCGAAGTTGACTATCTCGTCTCTACTTCTTCAAGATTAGACGGGATACTCATTGAGTACACGTTGTTTAAGTACTCATACCACACTTCTGTGCATTTTTGTTGCACAGGTATAAGTAATCCTAGTGGCCTACTGGGCATAGCAGCGCGGATGATTGTGGGACTAGGTGAGTTGCATTATTCGAGGCGACCAGCAGCTAGTATAGTCCCTTTCAGTATATTGTATTTATTTCTTGTCCATTGTATTTTGGACGGATGTTGTATTTTATTTTCCTTTTCTGTAGATGCTCATGCACTTGTGACACCGAGTTCTGGGAGGATTTTGGATTATTCAGTATTAAGTCTTTTATCGACTTTATGTTCATTTTTATGAAAATTTTATTATCTAATATTTAACGTATAAGTAAAAAAAGATGATTTCCGCAAACACTAAAACTAGAATTTAATTATGCATTCTTGGTTGGCTTGCCTGACAGCGGTGTCCGGCGCCACCACGGCCCTTAGTGAATTTTGGGTCGTGATAGAAATGCTTTATTAACTTTATGGATCTTTGAATCAAACATGAATTTTTAAAAGAGGGCCCTTTTATATACGACATTTAATGAAGAAGACGTCTCAACTTCATAATGGTATAAACATACGAAAGAAGAAATAGGAAAACACACATTTCTTGAAACAACTTTGATAAAGTTTTCATTCGAATTTTGTCAAGTGTAAGTGACATTTTACATACATTTAAATATCTTCTATTGCTCTTCTGTAACTGAATTCTTTACAACATATTTGCAAAAACAAAATTCTAAGGGTTTCTTTATGACCCATGGCTAAATATTGTCTTTAATCTATACATCGTAAGATTTTGAAATCTATATCCACGAGTTTACTCTTCACGGGTTTTTTATCGGGCTTGTGTTATTGGCTCGTGACTTTGCTCTGAACTTGATATTTGATGAGTAGACTTTTAGGCCTGACTTGAAATTTAATTGTTTTCAGTCTTCTTGTACATATATCATATGTATATTATATAGTCCCCCAAGTGTTTGAGCTTTGATCTTTGAAATCGCGAGCACTTGATTATTCCTTCCATGCGGTCTTTTTCCTGAAAAGGAAAAACATACGGGATTCAGAGGTACGATTTTAGATGAAGACTGCTTAATCTATTCAAATTTCCATCAGAATAGTTGTAACCCTAGATCGGCAATTATGTTCTTTCAACGTGTCTTTCAGGCCGCAATTCATCATTTAGTGCGGGCTAGCTTTTTGCCTATCATATAAAATTGTTAGTAAATTTTTAATAATTCAAAAATAAAAATCGTTAGTGAGGATACCTGCCCGTAGGTATTTCCTTTCATTAGAAGTAGTATCTCTTTAGATGAACAACATTCCAATTTGAAGGTAGAATCTTGTCATCCAATGTTTCAAGCTCGTATGTTCCTTTTCCTGCGATACCATGAATCTTATAAGGCCCTTGCATCTGGTTAACCATAAGATGCGAGTCACTTTTGATTATTACCTGCTCTATTCCGAACTCTCGTGCCAACTCTAAACCTGTAATCACAACTTTATATTCTGCCTCATTATTAGTTATTGGATGGCACTTTATTGCTTGTCTTATGGTTTGACCCGTAGGTGGTACCAGGACAATGCCCAGACCTGCTCCTTTTACATTTGATGAACCTTCAGTAAATAAGGTCCATATACCTAGATTAGATTCGTTAAATATCTGCAGTTTTTTTTCTGCTTCTAATTGTATCCCTTGGCTAAAATCTGCCACGAAATCTGCTAAAACCTGCGACTTTATTGTAGTTCTAGGTTGATAATGTCATATTCACTTAGTTCTATAGCCTATTTGGCTAATATACCCGATAACTCTTGTTTATGCAATATATTACGTAAGGGGTAGGCAATTATCACGGAAATAGGATGACATTGGAAATAAGGTCTTAATTTCCTAGATGTCATAATCAAAGCTAATGCAAGTTTTTCTAAATGAGGATATCGAGTCTCAGCATCGAGCAAAGATTTGCTAACATAATAAATCGGTGATTGCTTACCTTGGTCTTCTCGAACTAATACGATACCTACCGCCACTTCTGAAACTGCAAGATCTACAAGCAATTTCTCCCCATCATTTGGTTTAGCTAGCAGTGGCGGATTTGACAGGTACGCCATTAAATTTTTAAGCGCATGTTGACACTCTTCAGACAATTCAAATTGGTTTTGATTTTTAAAGCTGAAAAGAATTTGAAGCTCTTTTCTGATGACTTGGAAATAAGCTTGCCCCGGGATGCTATTCTTCCTGTTAGCTTTTGTACTTCTTTTTTGTTTGTGAGTATTTTCGGAATTCCTTCAATAGCTTTAATCTGCGCAGGATTTACTTCAATTCCACGGTTAGAAACAAGAAATCCCAAGAACTTACCCGATGAGACGCCAAATGCATATTTCTCAGGATTTAACTTCATATTAAATTTGCGAAGAATCTAAAGTGTTTCAATCAGGTGTTGTATGTGGTCTCCTGTTTGTTGTGATTTAACCAACATATCATCTATATACACTTCCATGGTTTTGCCCAAGTGTTCTTGGAACATTTTTGTCACCAGTCTTTGATATGTGGCCTCAACATTCTTCAAACTGAATTGCAAGAGTTTGTAACAGTAAGTCCCCCTATCTATGATGAAGGAAGTATTTTCTTCATCTAGAGGATCCATTTTGATCTGATTATCCTAAATAGGCATCTAAAAATCTTAACAATTCATGCCCTGTAGTAGCATCAATTAGTTGATCTATGTGCGGTAATGGAAAAGAATCTTTAGGGAAAGCTTTATTTAGATCAGTATAATCTACACAAACTCACCCCTTACCATTCTTTTTAGGTACTACTACAGTATTAGCCAACCAATCTGGATACTTTACCTCGCGGATAGACCCAATTTTTAAAAGTTTTTGCACCTCATCTTGAATCACCTGGTTCTTGAAGGAACCTTGCTTCCTTTTCTTTTGTTTGACAGGTGGGTACGATGGATCTTCATTTGATTTGTGGTTCATTACCTCCGGTGGTATACCTGTCATATCTGAATGGGACCAAGCAAAACAATCTACGTTAGCCTTTAAAAATTCAATCAACTTACGTTTCATTTCCGGGCTGAGGTTGGTTCCAATGTAGATTTTTCTGTCTAGCCAATGTACAAATAGCACCACAGCTTCCAGTTCCTCGATTTTTGTTTTGATATTTTCATTTTCCTCTGGTTCCGGAATAGTATCGGGCCTCGAATCTACATCTGTTTGCCCATCTTCAGTTGAGGTTCGTATCGATGCGTCCTCAACTGCATTGTGTGGTTGCTATTTTTCATCACTTTTTTCGTTTGAATCTGCCACAGAATTAATGCTCTGTGAAGCTTGTTGGTCACCACGGATTTTCTGTATCCCCCATTGTGATGGAAATTTCATAACTTGATGCAATGTAGATGGAACAACGTACATTTCGTGAATCCATGGTCTGCCAAGAATCATATTGTAGGCCACATCCATTTCTACCACCTGAAATTTCGTATCTTTGACCACTCCTTCTGTGAATATGGTGAGTAAAATGTCCCCTTTTGTTACGACACTCGAGTTATCAAAACCACACAAGGTGTGTGCCTTGGGTATCAGCTTATCATCAGCTTGCGTCTCGTTTACCACTCTTGACAGAATGATATATACGGAACTACCTGGATCAATCAAAACTCATTTTACATTAGTGTCATGTACAAGTAAAGATATTACCAGTGCATCATTATGTGGGATTAGCACGCCATCTGCATCTACATCATCAAATGTAATACTGTCTTCTTCTAGAACTTGTTGAACTCGCTTCCCGTGTGTAACTATTATTTTTTACACTTTCTTAGTTGTCGTGTATGTTATGCCATTGATCTCTTCTCCTCCACTTATGACATTAACCGTCCTTTTTGGCGAAGGGGTTTCGGGTGCTCCTGCCTATTCTTTATATATGCTTTCTTTCCTTTTTCACTAAACAATTCGGTTAATATCCTTGTTTTAATAAATATTCAACTTCACCTTGCAACATTCTACAATCCGCTGTTTTGTGACCGTGATCATTGTAAAACTCGCACCAAAAATTTGGATTTTGTCTATTCGGGTTTGATCTCATTTCCTTTGGCCACCGTACCCTGTCTCCCATGCTCCTTAAAATAGCTACCAACTCGGATGTGGAAACATTAAAACTGTAACCGCCAATCTTTGCCTTCGAGCTTCTATCATCATCTCGCATCTCTCGCGTGTTTTATTCTTTTCCGAACCTTGATGATGAACGTGACTCTCTATCTCGTGATCTATGATCGTACCTCAGGTTTCTTGTTTTGAACGATAGTCCCTTCCTGCTAGTCCCATGTAAGGCTCGTACCTATTTTTACCGGACCTTTTTTCAATTTTAGCTCGTCTTGAGCTTACCCTTTCCTCTTTTCGAGACTAAGTGATGGTATCCTCTTCTATCCACAACTTCGTGTTGTACCTGTTATAAACATCATTCCAAGTTGTTGCAGGAAATTCTCGTAGACTTTCCTTGAGTCTCCTCGTGACTTCTGAACTTTTTTCATTTAGATTAATGGCAAATGCCATAGCCGCCCAATTATCAGGTACACGTGGCAACATCATCCTTTCTCGCTGGAATCTGACTACGAATTCCCTTAGCAGCTCCATATCTCCTTGTTTTATTTTGAAAATATCCTTTACTTTTTTCAACCTTTTGATCTTCCGAGTGAGCTTTGATAAATGAATCTGCAAGCTCAGCAAAGAATCTATAGAATTTTTGGGTAAAAGAGAGTACCATGTTAATGCTCCTTTGGTGAGTGTTTCGCCAAATTTTTTAACCAATACTGATTTAATTTCTTGCTTGGTCAAGTCGTTTCCCTTTTGTGACGACCCGGCCCGTCGTCACGTGAGTTACCGCCCCGTTTTCCCCATATCATGTTTCCCTACATTTCAGTATCGGTATTTGAGGTGATCGGGTAGAATTTGATTGGTTTTAGTTGGAAATGAGGCACTTAGCCCCTTAGAAGGAAGCTTGTTTTGGAAAAAAGTCAACCGGAAGTCGACTATACAGTTAGAGGGCTCGGATGTGAATTCCGGTGATTCGTTTAGCTTCGGGGGATGATTTGTGACTTAGGAGTGCGATCGGAATTGAATTTGGAGGTCCGGTGTAGAATTAGGCTTGAATTGGCGAAGGTTGAATTTTGCCGAATTCCGGTTGGTAGGTGAGATGTTGATCCCGGGGTCGGAATGGAATTCCGAGAGTTGCAGTAGCTTCGTTAGGTGATTTTGGATGTGCGGGTAAAATTTTAGGTCATTTGGACGTCGTTTGGTTGGGTTTTTGATCGAAAGTGCGTTTCGGAAGTTTTTATGAAACTTAGGCTTGAATCCGATGTGATTTAATGGTTTTAGCATTGTTAGATGTGTTTTGAGAATTGGAACAAGTTTGAATGAGGTGTTAGGATGTGTTGGTGTTTTTGGTTGAGGTCCCGGGGGCCTCGGGGTGAATTCGAGTGGTTAAACGAGAGTTTTTGGATGTTGCTTCAGGTCTGAGATTTCTGTCATCTGGTATTTCTGCTTCTGCGGAAATGGAGCGCAGAAGCGACCTTGTGTGGAATTGATAAGTTCCGCATAAGCGGACCCCTTTTCGCATCAGCGGGTCCGCAGGTGCGGGTGGAAAACTGCAGAAGCGGTCTTGGGTAAACCGCAGAAGCGGAGTATATGTCGTAAAAGCGGAAGTGGTAAGTTAAGTGAGAAACCGCATAAGCGGGGAAATAGCCGCAGAAGCGGTCCCACATATGCGGAAGCGGGACCGCATAAGCGAAAATCGCTTTAGGCAGAAGGGGTTTTATAATATCATTTTCATCCGCGAAGGCTAAGTTATTTCCACCATTTTTACACGAGTTTGAGGGCTATTGGACGGATTTGAAGGAGGATTTCGACTAGGTGTGATTGGAGGTAAGTCCCTTGACCCAAATACATGAAATTATGCTAAATTTAACATGGAAATTGCTTGAAATTCATCAAAAGGGGGTGAAGCTAGGGCTTGAGAATTTATAATTTTGCAATGGAGTTTGGAGGGTCAAATGGACTCCGATTTTGGTAAAATTGGTATGTATGGACTCGTGGCGAGACAAGGAATCCGGTGATATGAATTTCGTAATTTTTTGAGAAGTGGGCCCGGGGTTCGGGTTTTGCCAACTTCGTGATTTTTGATATTTTTTCGAGTCTTGTCGATTGGGTTATTATCCATTAGCCTATTGTGATGTATTCCTTGTGGTTTTGATCAGATTCGACGCGCGAGGAGGTCGATTCAAGGGGAAAAGGCATAGCAAGCTAGACTTTGGCCGGCTAGAGGTGAGTAATGATTTTAAATGATGTTCTGAGGGTTTGAAACCCCGGATTTGCACAACTTGGTGCTATGTTGAGATGAGACACGCGTTCCATGACGAGCGCGGGTCATTTACTATTCGGGGACTGTGACTTGGTCCAGTCCAGATGATATTTTACCGCGTATTAGCAATGATTTGTTGTTTTCACTATGATTTGGGCTTATTGTCATATTTGGGGCTTATTGCCGACTGTTTGAACTCTTTATGAACTATCATCACTGTTTTCCTCACTGTTTGAGATATTATTTGAACTCAATCCACGTGATTTAAACTGTTTCATGAACTCAGCTATATTTTTACTCAAACCTTGAGTTTTAACTGATATTTGAACTACTGTTGAGCTGAGCATTATTGTTTCTTTACTATTGCCCGAGGGGCTTATGATTATTTTTGGACTGATTGAGGCCGAGGGCCATATGTGAGGACATGTTGAGTGATGTGAGGAGGCTTTCAGGCCTCGAGTGTATTGTGAGGAGGCTTTCAGGCCTCGAGTGTAACGTGAGGAGGCTTCCAGGCCTCGTATTGATATTGTTCAGGCTTTCAGGCCTTGTTGATAGCGCTTGGGCTGTAGGAGCCCCTCCGGAGTCTGCACACCCACAGTGAGCGCGGGTGCCCATCTAGAGTGATTAAATATTGAACAGTGGTAACAATGACACTGTTAAATGCGTTTGGTCAGGTAACAATGGCTGACTTACTGGTTGAGTATGATTGATGCTTAACTGTTTTCAAAAAGGTTTTTCTTGCTATTTTCACTTGTTTATACTGTTATTCTAAAGTTGCTGCTTGAGATAGCATTATTTGTCCCCTTGTGGGATTTTATGTTCTTAGTCGTTATTTATTTTTATTACTTACTAGGTCGGAGTACTCACATTACTTCCTGCACCCTGTGTGCAGAGACAGGCACAGCTGAGTTCGTACCTGAGCGCTGATTTCCTTCCAGACCAGGCGGACTAGGAGGGACGAGGTAGCTGTCGACATCCACAGCCCCGTTTCTTCCTTATCTTTTGCATATTTTATTCATCTTTAGACTATGTATCCAGACTTGTAGTATTTCCATCAACTCTGTAGTAGCTCGTGACTTGTGACACCCCGATCATCGGGCTGAGTTTGGGATGGTTTTTCCCCGTTATGTTACGTTTATTTCCGCACTTGTGATTAATCAGTATTTATGGTTTTAAACCTGTTTATGCTAAGAAAGTGTTAAAAGCAGTGTTGATTGTTCTGTTGGCTGGCCTTGTCTTCACGAGAGGCGCCATCACGACTGGTTGGGAATTGGGTCGTGACAAGTTGGTATCAGAGCCTAGGTTACTAGGTCTCACGAGTCATGAGCAGGTTTAGTAGAGTCTCGCAGATCGGTACGGAGACATCTTATGTATCCTCGAGAGGCTGCAGAACCCTTAGGAAAACTTCACCTTCTTGAAATTCTTGTCGTGCGATTTTGTTGGTCCGGGAACTAAACTTCTGTATCCTATTCTCTCACAGATGGCGAGGACTCGCGCTACAGGACGAGACGGACAACCACCAGTACCACCCCCTCGAGGCCGTGGACGCGATCGTGGTCGTGGCCGAGGCAGAGCAGCAGGGGCAGCACCTGTTGACCCACCAGTTGCCCCGGCTCAGGATCAGGCCCCAGCTGCAGACATTCCAGCAGCACCTGTTCAGGCACCGGCAATGCCCATTGTGATACCAGGTCTTCAGGAGACCTTGGCTCAGATTCTATCGGTATGCACTGGCCTAGCCCAGGTAGTCTCAGCCACTACTGCAGCAGCTACCTCTCAGGCCGGGGGAGGTAGTCAGACCCCCGCCGCTCGCACGCCGGAGCAGGTTATGCAGGGTTTATAGACACCGGGAGCAGCTCCAGCTCAGTCGGTTGCACCAGTAGCACCTGTTGCACCAGTCGCACCAGTTCAGGACTTTGTAGTCCCAGTTATGCCAGACGACGAGCAACGTCGTCTTGAGAGGTTCAGTAGGCTCCAGCCTCCATTTTTCAGTGGTGCTCAAGGCGAGGATGCCCAGGGATTTCTGGACAAGTGTCAGCGTATGCTTCGGACAGCAGGGATTTTGGAGACCAGCGGGGTGGCATTCACCGCATTTCAGTTCACTGGGGCTGCCTTCACATGGTGGGAGTCGTATGAGCGGCGTAGGCCGGCAGGTGCAGCGCCTTTGTCATGGCAGGAGTTCTCCACTATCTTTCTGGAGAAGTGGGTACCACAGTCTCAGAGGGTAAGCTGCGTAGGCAGTTCGAGTGGCTTCGACAGGGAGACATGACTGTGACCCAGTATGAGGCGAGATTTTCTGAGTTAGCCCGTCATGCCTCGTGGATAGTTCCGACCGACAGAGAGAGGATCAAGAGGTTTGTAGATGGACTTAACTATCACCTTCGTGTTCTGATGACTCGAGAGAGAGTTCTGGGTATTTCCTTTGAGGATGCAGTTGATATTGCTCGTGATATTGAGATGGCTCGCCGTCAGGACAGAGAGGAGAGGGAGGCCAAGAGGCCTCGAGGTTCTGGTAGCTTCAGTGGTGCTCCGTCTAGGGGTCAGTTCCAGCAGAGCAGAGGTCGTTCATTTAGGCCTCCTCAGTCAGCTCGCTCTGAGTATCGTGGGTCATCTTCCGGCCGAGGTCATCAGGGGTATCCGCAGAGTCAGCCATCTCTCAGCGCTCTTCCAGCTCAGGGTTCATCACGAGCTCCATCTGTTCAGGGTTCCTCCAGACCGAGTGTGTCAGCCAGTCACTCTGATGCGCGGGGTTCCCTTCAGTCCCATTCCCCAGCATCCGGGAGCTGTTATGAGTGCGGGGAGGTTGGGCACATGTGGAGGCAGTGTCCTCGGCGCCGTGGTAGTCAGTCTCAGCAGATAGGTCAGCCCTCGTCTTCTGGCCCATCTTCTTCAGCACCCGCCCCGCCAGCTAGGGGTGAGAGTCAGGCAGCTAGGGGTCGCCCCAGAGGGGGAGGCCGATCGGGCGGTGGCCAGGCGCGATTCTATGCTCTCCCAGACAGGAGAGACGCTATTGCATCAGATGCTGTTATCACAGGTATTATCTCAGTCTGCCACAGGGATGCCTCTGTCTTATTTGATCCCGGTTCTACCTACTCTTATGTGTCTTTATATTTTTCCCATCATCTGGGTACGACCCGAGGGTATCTTGCTTTGCCTGTTCACGTATCTACCCCGGTGGGTGATACTATTATTGTGGATCATGTATATCGATCTTGTCTGGTGACTATTGAGGGTCTGGAGACCCGAGTCGACTTGTTGTTGTTAGGCATGGTGGATTTTGATGTTGTTTTGGGTATGTACTGGCTATCTCCATACCATGCTATTCTGGACTGTCATGCCAAGACAGTTACATTGGCTATTCCGGGTGTTCCGAGGATTGAGTAGCGTGGTATGACTGACTATGTTCCCAGCAGGGTGATTTCCTTCCTAAAGGCACAGCGGATGGTTGGGAAAGGTTATCTATCGTATTTGGCTTTTGTGAGAGATGTTGGAGCTGAGACTCCTAGTCTCGATTCTGTTCCCGTTGTGAGGGACTTCCCTGATGTGTTTCCAGCGGACCTGCCGGGCATGCCGCCGGCAGGGCATTGATTTGGTATTGAT